>NC_081555.1:142856694-143081694 GCF_963082655.1 Stomoxys calcitrans
GACGGACGGACAGACGGACGGACAGACGAACGGACAGACGGACGGACAGACGGACGGACGACAGAGGGACAGACAAAGGGACAGACAGAGGGGACAGATGGACGATCGGACATGGCTAGATCGTCTTAGATATTTACGCTGTTCAAGAATATATATACTTTATAGGATCGCAAATGGATATTTCAACATGTTGCAAACGGAATGACAAAATTAATATACCCCCCATCCTTCGGCTTGTTATGCGCTATAAAAACTTAAAAGTTACCTTAATTGTTTTCCATACAATCCCCTAAGTTGGTTCATGTCTGGTATTGATTTCCCACCTAAACACCCTACATGCCCTACACATGCTATACCTTATCGCACCGATTTTTCATAAGTGGGATTATTGTCCTATGTGGCTCATTATGATACCAAAATCTATACTGATCTCCTTCTTACTTCCTTTCAGTAATAGCCTCGTCCTCCCACAATCTGGTAACTGATACAGATAGTGTGGTTGGGATATGGAAAGAAAATTTTTCCCAGTCGCTAGTTTTCGACAAGAGGTTACCACAGCCACAATCCCTGATGATGGTATAGAATGTTTACCTCCTAGTCAGCATGAGTTGCAAGTAACAGTGACGCGACTGAAGAACAACAAGGCAGCAGGAGCAGATGGTTGCCCTATCTACTATTTAAGAGCGGCGGCGACACGCTGATGAGTCGTATGTATCATGCAATCTGAAAAGAAGAACGCATATCCACTGTTTGAAAGCTCAGAATTGTATATCCCGTACACAAAAAAGGAGACATGACAGAACGTGCCAACTACACACATCCTACTCACCTATGCCGACGACCTCGATATAATGGGTCTGTCACCGGAAGTAGTAATTTCAGCCTTTGAAAGAATTGAAAGAGAATCAGTGTTAGCGGGTCTGGCAGCAAACATTTTCTTACTTTTATTGGCTATGCTAGAACATTTGGGTGGTCATCGTAGCGCAGAGGTTTGCATGTCCGACCCTACAAAGTATATATATTTCGGATCGTCGTAAAATTCTAAGACGATTTAACGATGTCCGTGTGTCTGTCCGTCCGTCTGTTGAAATCATTCTACAGCCTTCAAAAATTGAGATGTTGAGCTGAAATTTGGCACAGATACGTCTTTTTGATGGACGCAGGTTTAGTTCTTGGACGGGCCAAATCGGAGCATATTTGGATATACCTGCTATATAGCCCGATTTTCCGATAAAGGGTCTAATGCCCATAAAAGCTTTATTTTTTATACGATTTTGCTCAAATTTGAAACAGTGAATAGTTTAAAGCTTCCCGACAACTGACCCCAATATGGATCAGATCGGACTATATTAAGATATAGCTACCATATAGACCGATCTGCCGATAAAGGGTCTGAAGACCATAAAAGCTTTATTTATTACCCGATTTTGCTGGAATTCGCAACAGTGGGTTCTTTTAAGCCTCCCGACTTCTAACCCAAATATGGATTAGATCGGTCCATATTCAGATATAGCTGCTATATAGACCGATCTCCAGATAAAGGGTCTGAAGACCACAAAAGCTTTTTTTCCGATTTCGATGAAATTTGGAATAGTCCGCAGTTTTAAGCCTCTGAACATCCGACCCAAATATGGTACAGATCGGAGTATATTTCGATATAGCCGCCATATAGACCGATCTGCCGATAAGGGGTCTAAAGTCAATTAAAGCTTTATTTATTACCTGATTTCCCTGAAATTTGATACAGTGAATTTTTCTGAGCCTCACGATATCCGACCTTAATATGGTTCAGATCGGTCTATAATGGGATATATCTGCCAAAAAGACCAATATTTTGTTCTATATATTAGACCACTCAATGCCCATGCCGAATTTGGTTGCTTAAGTTATCCAATTTTTACCGGATTGTGACGAAATGGGATTTACATATATACCCGAAATTAATGCCTTTTTATTTTTTTTGTTTGCTTCTCTTTGTCCCCTTAGCCGAACTTAGAAAAGCGTTCCAAACTCCACCATATCCGAAACAAATGGCAACAGTTTTGAATTAAGTCGAAGAATAATATTGGCAACAGATGCTACTTTGGATTAAGCAAGCAGTTTAGAAACAAGAATACCTCTCTACTGACGAAGGTTATACTATGCAGACTGATACTGCCCGTGTTGTTATGTGGTTCCAAAGGGTGGGTACTTGCGAAAACACACGATGCAGTGCTTGGAGTGTTTGAGAGAATGATTCTTCGTAATATTTATAGACCAGTTTGCATTGATAGAGGATATCGTCGTCGAATGAATCACAAACTGTATGAGCTCTATGACGACATTAGCATAGTTAAACGCATTTTAACAGAAGTTGCGTTGGCTAGCTCATGGTGCAGATCTTTTAAAGGCAAGTACTGTGGTATATGCAAACCGGAACAATCAAAAGTCCGAAGGAAAGATTAAGTGGTGAAAAATATATCGAAAATAGATTTCAGATATTGGAGAAGAAGCGCAGATGATCGAGTCGTTTGGAAATCTTCAAAGTCTTCGGCTAGTGGGACACCTTTTCTTTCATAACCAAATAAGGTAATTTAAAAGTTCTACGGCCCTGTGAGTGTATGAGCACTTCAGCATATGTGCCCTCCAACAAAGTTGGTGTTGGGTAAGTTCCCAAGATTTGGTCCGGACGAACTGAGTACCTATTTACTTTGTTTCTCAAACAAATCTCTTTCACTATCAACAAATAAAGTTTAGAAAATTTTTTAAGGTTCGATGCTCAAATTGTCTTATGCACTTCTGAAGGATGTATCTCAAATGGTAGCAAAACTATGTGCAAACATTATAAATGTCCTTGCATACTTCTCCTGATTGTAAAATCCGACAATAGCAAAAACATCAAATTTCTCAAATTTCTTTTAGATCCTTAAAAACTATGGCAATGTAACCAAATATTGCCTCTGCCACCATCTATGTGTATTGTCATTGCCAACACTGCATTCCCCAAAGACACTTCACGGACTCCCTTTTAAGTGTTTTCCTGATTGTTTGTTTGTTTTTCTCGCTGTTTGCAACTTTAAACCATCTTTCATGTGGCTGATGATGGCATGTTTTTCCAAGCGAATCAAAAAGTTCTGCATTGTCTTCTAGTTTTAATTTGTGGCAGTGGGAGGAGCAGCATTGAGGCAATAAGCAAAAACAACTCAGAAATCATCCAAGCAATTTCTGGACTTTTTTGCACACATAAGTCCTCTCTCCTACTCCCACCCCCCACCAACAACAATGCAAGCCAACAGCTAGTCAGCATTTTGCCTCCTTTTGTATGAGAACATACATGCTTCAAATGTGGCATAGTCGATTTGATAACACTTTCTATGAAGTCTGTGCTTGTGTACGAAACACCAGCAATGGAAAAGGACATAGAAAAATTCTTGCTTTCGCAAAGAATTTCAATGAATTCCCAGCGCTTGAGTGGAGGATGGGGAAAATATATCATTTTATTCACAATGACAGTGATTTTAATTTGCTGAGACAAAAAAGCGTAAACAATTTGCATCATAAAATGGAAACTCAAGGCTTTTCCTTTCTTTGGTTGCATTGGTTTTTCCCTGAATTTTCATAGCCTGGAGCCCATACATTTTGAGGCAAATTTGTTGCGATTTTAATCGCCTGTCACATCATTCTGAATAATTGAAATGATTAGTTTTCCTTAAATTTTTTCGATATTATGTCGTTTTAATTTTTTTTGTAACAAGAGTTGAACCTCATGAAAGCCGTTTTAAATATTTTGGTAATGTATTAATGAAAACAATTTTTATACCCAGCACCATAGGATGGGAATATACTAATCTAGTCATTTCGTTTGTAACACCTCGAAATATTGATCTAGGAACCCATAAAGTATATATATTTTTGATCCTCTCGAAATTTTGATTTGTACTAACCATGTCCGTCCGTCTGTCGAAATCACGATAGCGGTCGAACGCGTAGAGCTAGCCGCTTGAAATTTTGTACAGATACCTGCTATTGGTGTAGGCCATTGGGGATTGCAAATGGGCTATATCGGTTCAGATTTCCGATTTGATTTCTTGACCCCATATAAGCCACAATTTCTGTCCGCTTTGGCTGAAATTTTGCACATAATGGTCTGTTATGACTTCCAACAACTGGGCTTAGTACGGTCTAAATCGGTCAAGAACCGATCTCCCGATTTGACTTCTCGATCCCCTAGAAGCCGCAATATTTGTCCGATTTGGCTGAAATTTAGCACATAGTCTTCTATTTTGCCTTCCAACAACTGTGGCAAGAATGGTTTAAATCTGTGTATAACCTGAGTCAGATCCCATATAAACCGATCTCCCAAATTTTACTTCTTGAGCCCCTTGAAGCCGCAATTTTCATCCGATTAGTCTGAAATTTTGTACATGGTGTTTTGTACATGGTGTTCTGTGTCAAGTATAGTCCAATTCGGTCTATAGCTAGATATACCTTCCATATTTTAGCAGAATAAATGGTGATGGGTTCCCAAGATTCGGCCCGGCCTACTTAGCACGTTTTTAGATATTTCTAATAACAAGAAATATAATCACAAAGTAAGAAAAATGAAAGAAGATATCGGACAACAAAAGTTTAAACATTAACAAAACTTTTTATTTATAAGTAAGAGGTAGAAAGTTTGAGTGCTTTCGACAGACAGATGAACAGAGGGACGGACAGACAGACAGACGGACGAAGATCAAGATTATCAAGTATATGAAGTGTGATTTTTTTGGAGCTATATGAAATTTGGAGCTATTTAAATTTGATTTTTTTGAGGTTAGGATTTTCATGCATTAGTATTTGACAGATCACGTGGGATTTCAGACATGGTGTCAAAGAGAAAGATGCTCAGTATGCTTTGACATTTCATCATGAATAGACTTACTAACGAGCAACGCTTGCAAATCATTGAATTTTATTACCAAAATCAGTGTTCGGTTCGAAATGTGTTCAAATTTTGACAAATTTTGTTCAGCGATGAGGCTCATTTCTGGTTGAATGGCTACGTAAATAAGCAAAATTGCCGCATTTGGAGTGAAGAGCAACCAGAAGCCGTTCAAGAACTGCCCATGCATCCCGAAAAATGCACTGTTTGGTGTGGTTTGTACGCTGGTGGAATCATTGGACCGTATTTTTTCAAAGATGCTGTTGGACGCAACGTTACGGTGAATGAACACATTTCGAACCGAACACTGATTTTGGTAATAAAATTCAATGATTTGCAAGCGTTGCTCGTTAGTAAGTCTATTCATGATGAAATGTCAAAGCATACTGAGCATCTTTCTCTTTGACACCATGTCTGAAATCCCACGTGATCTGTCAAATACTAATGCATGAAAATCCTAACCTCAAAAAAATCACCCTTTACAAGTAAAACCGTGCGAAGTTCGGCCGGGCTGAATCTTATATACCCTCCACCATGGATCGCATTTGTAGAGCTCTTGCCACGGTATTTCTTTTTTGGCAAACAAAGGACAAAAGAAAAGAATTGCTATGTTATTGGAACAATATCAAGTTATGGTTCATTTCAGACCATAAATGAACTGAATATTGGAGACCATAGTTGAAGTTATTGTGTAAAATTTCTGCCAAATCTAGTAAGAATTGCGCACTTTAGGGGCTGAAGAAGTAAAATAGGGAGATCGGTTTATAGGGGAGCTGCATTAGGCTATAAACCGCTTCATGTCATTTTCGACACATATACGTGTCGAAAATGGTCATGAGAGAAGCCGTTGTACAAAATTTCAGCTAAATCGGATATTAATTGCGCCCTCTAGTGGATCAATAAGTCAAGACCCAGATCGGTTTATATGGCAGCTATATCAGGTTATATACCGATTTGTGCCATACTAAGCACAATTATTGGAAGTTATAACAAAACACCTCATGCCAAATTTCAGCCAAATCGTATGAGAATTGCGCGCTCTATTGGCTCAAGAAGTCAAGATCCAAGATCGGTTTATATGACAGCTATACCAGATTATGAACCGATTTGAATCATAATTAACACGGTTGTCGGCAGTGATACCAAAATACTACGACCAAAATTTCAATCAAATCGGGCGAGAAATGCGCCCTCTAGAGGCTCAAGAATTCAAGTCCCAAAATCGGTTAAAATGGCAGCTTTATCAGGTTATATACCGATTTGTGTCATACTTAGCACAGTTATTGGAAGTCATAACAAAACACCTCATGCAAAATTTCAGCCACATCGGATGGGAATTGCGCCCTCTATTGGCCTAAGAATTCAAGACCCAAGATCGGTTTAAATGGCAGCTATATCAAAACATGAACTGATTCGGCCCATCTACAATCCCAACCGACCTACACCAAAAAAAAAAAGTGTTTGTGCAAAATTTCAAGCGACTAGCTCCTTCGAAAGTTAGCGTGCTTTCGACAAACAGACAGACGGTTGGACAGACGAATGGACATACGGACGGACAGACAGACGGATGGACGGACAGATGGACGGACAGACGGACAGATGGACGGACGGACGGACAGACGGAGGGACAGACGGACGGATGGACGGACGGACGGACGGACATACGGACGGACAGACAGACAGACAGACGGACGGACAGACGGACGGATAGACGGACAGACAGACCGACAGACAGACGGACGGATAGGCAGACGGACGGACATGGCTAGATCGACTTAAAATGACATGACGATCAAGAATATATATAATTTATGAGTCCTCAGACGCATATTTCGAGTTATTGCAAACGGAATGACGAAATTTGTATACCCCCATTCTATGGTGGAGGGTATAAAAATTACCATTTAGGTTCAGATTGCTATATAGCTGCCATATAAAGTATAAATGTCGCACTTATATAAACCGATCCCCTGGTAGCAGCTGGACTCGATCCCCTAGCAGCAGCTGGACTTCAACTTTTTAATATTTTTGGTTTCAGTTCCGTCAGCGGTCGAATGAAATTGACTTATAAATTTCAATTTAATTTTTATACCTACACCACTACCGCGGTACAGGGTATTATAACTTAGTGAATTAGTTTGTAACACCCAAAAGAAGAGATATAGACCCATTGGTAAGTATACCGATCGACTCAGAATCACTTTCTGATTCGATTTAGCTATGTCTGTCTGTCTGTCCGTTCGTCTGTCTGTCCGTCTGTCCATGTTAATTTATGTACAAACAACAGGTCGCAATTTTCATCCGATAGTCTTCAAATTTGGTATGGGCATGTTTTTCGTCCTAGAGACGAAGGAAAAAATCGGTTCAGATTTGGATATAGCTTCCATATATATGTTCGTCCGATTTGCGGTAATAATGCAATAAAATAGTCATTTGTTAACCGATTCTGTCAAAATTTGGCAGGATGGATTTTCTTATGACTCCCAATATTGAAAATGAATATTATAGAAATCGGTTCAGATTTTGATATAGGTCCCATATATATGTTCGTCCGATTTGCAGTAATACTGCAATAAAATGGTCATTTGTTAACCGATTCTTTCGAAATTTGGCAAGAAGGATTTTCTTATGTCTCTCGATATTAAAAGTGAATGTTATAGAAATCGGCTTAGATTTGGATATAGCTTCCATATATCTGTTCGTCCGATTCGCAGTAATACTGCAATTAATTGGTCATTTGTTGACCGATTCTCTCGAAATTTGGTAGGAAGGATTTTCTTATGACTCTCTATACTACTGGTGAATTTCATAAAAATCTGTACAGATTGAGGTATAGCTTACATCTATTTTCCCACTTATAGATTTTCACTCCTAGACCCACTGCAAGCGCAAAATTTTGTACATCGCTTTCGTCGACGAACTCCACAATCTCCATTAAGTTTGATCGAAATCGGTTCAGATTTAAATATAGCTCCCATCTACCGTCATTTGTCAACCGTAGTTATTTGAAAAAAAGATTCCATATGAATTTTTTACAAATGCATATGGAAATCCTTAACCGTTTATACCAATTTGGTTGTGTACTAGATTAAAATTAAATGTATCCCCATTTCAACATTCCATAACTTAATGTTAACCGCTTTGCTTCAGCATTCCTCAATGCTGAGTAAACAAATTGCAAAGTTTACTTTTATTTGCATTGGATAGTTGGCATTGATTTTTGAAAACGCCAGTAGCCTATGGGCAATGTATTCGACAACAGTATATCTGTGGGAACAATGGATTCAGCCATGTACGCCAAAAAGAAATTCCGAAACCCACAGAAAACCATATGGGGAAATCTGTCAATGGAAACCGCAACATATCGGTCTATGTATGGATGAATTGAGATGTTCAATGAGAAAAGTTTCCTTGTGACAGCGAAGCGGTAACAAAAAAAAAAAAAAAACAAACGAAAAACTTTTGCATATCATGGCTCATGGCTCAAGGCTTATGGCTGATTTGCTGATGGTTGTAGTAGCCATGGCCCACTTACGTCATATGCCACTCCTACATGCCTCGACATCCCTCACTTGGGCCACAAGCCGTGTGTGTGTGTGCGTGTGGTTGAAAATGTGAATGGGCCAAGCGTCAGTGGCACTGAGGTTGGTCTCCCACAACCAAGACGACAAAGCCATAACGAAAAAAAAGAGTATTCGCGCGGTTAGAGTTATTTTCTTAAATTTTTTATTGTCTTCCGTTTTAAGTTTTCCTCAGAGTTGCCTTCGACATTTTGCCAGAGCCTGGAAATTGAATTCAGAGCGAACCAAAATAAATGTTCTTCCAATGCTGTAGTAGTAGGGGGAGAAGTTCCTCCAAAGCTGAAGCAGTGGGAGTAGTAGAAACAGCAGCAGAAGCAGCTATGGTTTGCCATTATAATAAAATAACAAAACAAAACAAATTAAAAGCTTTGCCTTAAGCAGTTGACAGCCACGACCACGACAACCAAGCAACTCTGCCTTCTGCTACTCCTCCAAGGGGGGGGGGGGCGAAAGCCACTATAGCAATTGGTTTTATTATTTGGGCTGTAGCTGAAGGCCAAACCATTCGAGTTTAACTAAAGGTTAGGGGGGATTTCAACGATAAAGGATTTTGGAGAAACATATCGAAGTAACGAAGTCATTTAGATGCGTAGGAGTCTTAAGGGATATATTTAGAAATGAAAGTCTTTGAATCATTTATTTTTATATGTCCTTTGGTGTCATGCCATTTGCGTTGTGCAGTGACCCATACTAAGGCACTTTATCATAAAAAAAAAAACATACATTAAGCAAGACAAGAAACGAGTATAATTTCTGAAATTGATGAATTTTATGGATGCTTCGATTTCATTTGGAAGAGAATTCAATTTTTCGGGTAAGGTTCTTTAAGCATTTTTTGCAAATTTGAAAACGGACATAATTAAAAAAAAAAATTGAGACTTTGTTGGCCGAAATAGGAATAAGAGCGGAGATAATAGAGATCAGGTAAAGGACCTGATGTAATATTTCCGGCTACTACAGAAGGAGACGTACTGTATGGCAACCAATCTGGCCGCTATTTTCACAGCGTGTCTAGGACTTGCATATACTCCGAAAGCCTGAGAGGAGCCAAGGGTGGTGTTTAATCCCAAATCCAGCTAGGCACGCTATGCTACCCCTACGGCAACGACATAAAGACCAACAAGCTGGCCCGGTGTGCTTTGCTACACCCATTAGTGTTTACACCCTACTCTTGACATTGTTCAAATTTAAAAAAATTATTCATATTCGTATTTAACTCCTCGGGAACTGATCCAAATTTTTATACCCTACACCACAACTGTGGTACAGGGTATAATAACTTAGTAAATTAGTTTGTAACACCCAAAAGGATGAGAGATAGGCCCATTGATAAGTATACCCATCGACTCAGAATCACCACTTTCTGATTCGATTTAGCTATGTCCGTCTGTCTGTCCATGTTTATTTGTGTACAAAGTACAGGTCGCAGTTTTCATCCGATTGTCTTCAAATTTGGTACAGGCATGTTTTTTGGCCTAGAGACGAAGCCTATCTGGATATGGCTCCCATATACATGATCGTCCGATTTTCAGTAATAGTGCAATAAAATGGTCATTTGTTAACCAATTCTCTCGAAATTTGGCGAAGAGGATTTTTTTACGACTCTCGACATTACTGGCGAATTTCATGGAAATCGGTTTAGATTTAGATATATCTCTCATACATACATATCGCTCGATTTTGTCTTCTAGAGTCACAGCAAGCGCATTTATTGACCCATTTTGCCAAAATTTTTCAAAACGCTTTCCTTGACGACTGCCACAGTATCTGAGGAGTTTGGTCGAAATGGGTTCAGATTTAGGTATAGCTCCCATGTATATGTTCCTCCGATTTTGAGAAATAATGCAAAAAATTTGTCGAAATTTTGCACGAAGGATTTTCTTATGACTCTCAATTTTACAGGTGAATTTTATAGAAATCGGCCCAGATTTAGATATAGCAGTCGTATATGTATATGGCCAGATTTTCACCCCAACAGCCACTGCAAGCCCATTGTTTGACCAATCTTGCCAAAATTTTGCGCAACGCTTTCCTGGACGACTACTACATTATCTGAAAAGTTTTTCTCGAAATCGGTTCAGAAGTCGATATAGCTCCCATATATATGTTCGTCAGATTTGGGGTAATTTGCCATAATGTTGTCATCTGTCAACCGTAGTTTGAACATATTTGCTCGCCGAGGTCCATCAAAATTGGTTCAGAATTGGATATAGGTCCTACATTGTATTTATAGGGTAGGTGTAGGGTATTATACAGTCGGCACCGCCCGACTTTTGCCCTTCCTTACTGGTTTTTATATAATTTTCGTATTCTACACTCGAATACCTTTCGTTTGAGTCCCGCCTTTTCCCGTTCGGTGTACATGTACATTTGGTAAATTTTTTTGGGATTGGGCGACGCGCCTGGGAAAAGTCCCTGAACTTTTATATTTGTTTGGCATTCTTCTCCCAAAATACCTCTCGTATGAATACCATATTGTCCCGATCGGGCTATATGTTCGATTTAGGGTGGGCGGCGCAACTAGGACTTGACACCAATTTTTAAACTGCGTTCTCATTCTACTTCCAATTAATTTTCATTTGATACCTACATTGTCCCAACATGTCAGTGTAGGTAGGTAGGTAAACATACAAAATTTCACTTCAATCGCTGCACACTTTTCCAAGATATAGCATTTTTGAAAATTGCAGTTAGGCGGAGGGTCCGCTCCCCCTCGCGGATATTACAAAATGAAGAAGTTCACCGGGGGACAAACTCTACCATCTGTGCAAATTTCATGAAAATTGGTTCAGCAGTTTTTATACCCACCACCGAAGACGATCTAGACATGTTTGTCCGTCTGTCTGTCTGTCTGCTAAACTCACGCTACATTCTTCAAAACTAGAGATATTGAGCTGAAACTTTGCACAGATTCTCATTTTGTCCATAAGCAGACTAAGTTCGAAGATGGGCTACATCGGACTATATCTTGATATAGCCCCCATATAGACCGATCCTCCGATTTAGGGTCTTAGGCCAATAAAAGCCACATTTATTATCCGATTTTGCTGAAATTTGGGATAGTGAGTTGTGTTAGGCCCCAAGACATTTGGTTTATATCGGTGCAGATTTGGTTATAGCTTCCATATAGACCGATCCTCCCATTTAGGGTCTTAGGCCCATAAAAGCCACATTTATTATCCGATTTTGCTGAAATTTGGAATAGTGAGATGTGTTAGGCCCTTAAACATTCTTCGTCAATTTGGCCCTGATCGGATCAGATTTGGATATAGCTGCCATATAGACCGATCCCTCGATTTAAGGTTTTGGGCCCATAAAAGGCGCATTTATGGTCCGATTTCGCCGAAATTTAAAACATTGAGTTGTGTTAGGCCCCTCGATATCCTTCGTTAAATTGGCCCGGATCGATATAGATTTGGGTATAGCTTCCATATAGACCGATCCTCCGATGTAGGGTCTTAGGCCCATAAAAGCCACATTTATTATCCGAATTTACTGAAATTTGGGACAGTGAGTTGTGTAAGGCCCCTCGATATCCTTCGTTAATTTGGTTTTGGGCCCATAAAAGGCACATTTATGGTCCGATGTCGCCGCAATTTGGGACATTGAGTTGCGTTAGGCCCTTCGATATATTTCTTCAATTTCACTCAGATCGATGAAGATTTGGATATAGCTGCCATATAAACCGATTTATCGATTAAAGGTTTTGGGCCCATGAAAGGAGCATTTATTGTCCAATTTCGCTGAAATTTGGGACAGTGAGTTGTTTTAGGCCATTTGACATCCTTCGTCAATTTGGCTCAGATCAGTCCAGATTTGGATATAGCTGCCGTATGGACCGATTCGCCGATTTAGGGTCTTAGGCCCATTAAAGCCACATTTATTATCCGATTTTGCTGAAATTCAGGACAGTGAGTTGTGTTAGGCTCTTCGACATCCCTCGTCAATTTGGCCCAGATCGGTCCAGATTTGTATATAGCTGCCATATAGACCGATCCTCCGATTTAAGGTCTTAGGCCCATAAAAGGGGCATTTATTGTCCGATTTCACCGAAATTTGGGACAGTGAGTTGTGTTATGCCCTTCGACATCCTTCGTCAATTTGGCTCAGATCAGTCCAGATTTGGTTATAGCTCCCATATAGACCGATCCTCCAATTTAGGGTCTTAGCCCACAAAAGCCACATTTATTATTTGATTTTGCTGAAATTTGGGACAGTGAGTAGTGCTAGGCCCTCTAACATTATTCTTCAATTTGGCCCTGATCGGTTTAGATTTGGATATAGCTGCCATATAGACCGATCCCTCGATTTAAAGTTTTGGGCCCATAAAAGGCGCATTTATGATTTTTACTTGTTTCTTATGAAGCATTATTCAGAGTTCATCTTAAAGCCTAGGTTGCCAATGTTGGTAGTGTTTTAAATTAAATGATTTATATAATCTCCCCCCCTTTCAATGGCAAAGAGTATGAAAAATTCCTCTGAGGAAATGCCTGCAATGAATGGCCCAAGCCATGGGCAATCCTTTCACTCCATCTCTGAGGCATTGCTATCGACCAGTAACTTTGCACGCATCCATGTTCGTGGTTTTCTTTGGCTGCTCACTTATTTTGACTTCATTTTCCATTAACAGAGAATTTTTTCGCAGATGGCTTTCCTTGGTTAAAGTTACACGAAAATGTAAAGCATACCCGATGGACAATGCATCACTTTTGGCTTGCATTGCAAGTTAAGCGATATCCTGGGACTTAAAGGCAAACAAAGACAAATGATCCGTGCGCTGGCATAGTAGCGGATGCACAACTCATATTGGTGTACAAACTACCAATGCGCAAAAAGGGGGAATTTATATGATGGATGAATAATTGTGGTAACTTATTTTCTCTTTCAAAGAAGAGCAGGGAGATCAGCCAACATTTCATATTTCTACAAAGCTGACAGCAGTGACAACTGCTGTGAGTTTCCTCATTTTTTCGGGATACGTTTGGAAATTGTCACTTCCTTAAAACATAACAACAACAAAAAAACTGAACTAGATCAAAAGAAAACGGCGAAAGATGATAATAAGGGTTTTATAGAATTCATTTTATTTCACTCTGTCTAACTGTTAGCAGCTGCACATATTGACATTTCATATTCCCTTGGGGCGGGCGGGGAGGAAAGGATCATCAATTTCCATGTAATTGTCATTGGCAATGACAAATGTTACTCTACGTGACTACACCGAACATTGTTTGTCCAACAAAACTTTACCAAGATAGAACCATTGTGGTAATGGTAAATTAAGCGTTTTGCTTAAAAACTCATTTTAAAAAGTTTGAAAAAAGTTGTCTGTTGAAGAAAATAGATGTTAAAAGGATATTACAAAAAAAAGTTAAAATAAAACAAAAGAAAAAAAAAACATTTGTCATCTCGTTAGAAAAAATTTGCCTTCATTAGCCAAACAACTTGGCCTCAACTAATTATTTTTCAAAATTTATTATTGAATATTACCTCATCCCATGGTCAAGTATGGCAAACTTACCTAAAATGAGAAAACAAAGAATAATTAGTAAGTTGATGAATTTCAAAGACATTATTGTAAAAACCCAGTAGGAAGGTTAAGTTCAAAGAGAATTTTTCCGTTCGCCTTGGAGTGGGGAAACTTAAATAAATGAAAATGCTTTAAGTTCGGCCGGCCAAACTTTGAATAACCACCACCTTGGTGGTTCGGACAATAAATGCGCCTTTTATGGGCGCAAGAAGTTAAATCGAGAGATCGGTCTATATGACAACTATATCCAAATCTGGACCGATCTGGTCCGAATTGAAGAAGAATGTTAGAGGGCCTAACGCAACTCACTGTCCCAAATTTCGGCGAAATCGGACAATAAATGCGTCTTTTGTCGGCCCAAGACCTTGAATTGAGAGATCGGTCTATATGGCAGCTATATCCATTTCTGGACCGATCTGGGACAAATTGAAGGAATATTTAAAAAAACTTAAAACAACTTACTGTCCCAAATTTCAGCAAAATCGGATAATAAATGTGGCTTTTATGGGCCTAAGACCCTCAATCGGCGGATCGGTCTATATAGCAGCTATATCCAAATATGGACCGATTTGGGCCTAATTTTAATAGGATGTCGAGTGGCTTAATACAACTCATTGTCCCAAATTTCTGCGAATTCGTACAATAAATGTGGCTTTCATGGGCCCAAGACCTTAAAACGAGAGATCAGTCTATATGGCAGGTATATCCAAATCTCGACCGATTTGGGCCAGATTTAAAAAGGATGTCGAGTGGCCTAACACAACTCACTGTCTCAAATTTCAGCAAAATCGGACAATAAATGCGTCCTTTAAGGGGTCAAAACCTTAAATCGAGAGATCGATCTATATGGCAGCTATATCCAAATCTGGACCGATCTGAGCTAAATTGAAAAAGGATGTCGAAGGGCATAACACAACTCACTGCCTCGAATTTCAGCAAAATCGGATAATAAATGTGGATTTTATGGGCCCAAGACCTTAAATCGAGGGATCGGTCTATATGGCACCTATATCCAAATCTGGACCAATCTGGACCAAATTGAAGAAGGATATCGAAGGGCCTCGCACAACTCACTGTCTTAAATTTCAGCAAAATCGGATAATAAATGTGGCTTTTATGGGTCTAAGACCCTAAATCGGAGGATCGGTCTATATGGTAGCTATATCCAAATCTGGACCGATCTGGACCAAATTGACGAAGGATATCGAGTGGCCTAACACAACTCACTGTCCCAAATTTCAGCACAATGTGGCTTTTATTGGCCTAGGATTCAAATGGGGGGATCGGTCTATATGGGGGCTATATCAAGATATAGCCCGATGTAGCCCATCCTCGAACATAACCTGGTTATGGGGAAAAAAAGAATCTTAGGAAAGTTTCAGCTCAATATCTCTAGTTTTAAAGACTGTAGCTTGATTTCAACAGACAGACGGACAGACGGACGGACATGGTCTAGATGGTCTTAGATTTTTACGCTGATCAAGAATATACCTTATATACCTTGTAGGGTCGGAAATGGATATTTTGAGGTGTTACAAACAGAATGACGAAATTAGTATACCCACATCCTATGGTGGAGGGTATAAAAAGGAATTGAAAAGACGTGAGTGTGAGCGAAATTGAGATGTACAAGAAATCCGGAAAATCTACCAAAGAATTAAACATCAAACCGATGGCTCTGTTGCAGGCACATCCTCCTGAAGAGACATAGAAGGAAATCTGGTAACTGACACAGATAGCGTGCTGAGGATATAGTTACACGTATCAAAATATTGGGTTGCGCAAAAAGTAATTGCGGATTTTTTAAAAAAAAAGTAAATGCATTTTTAATAAAACTTAGAATGAACTTTAATCAAATATACTTTTTTTACACTTTTTTTCTAAAGCAAGTTAAAAGTAACAGCTGATAACTGACAGAAGAAAGAATGCAATTACAGAGTCACAAGCTGTGAAAAAATTTCTCAACGCCGACTATATGAAAAATCCCCAATTACTTTTTGGGCAACCCAATAGAACGACTGCGTTGGCTAGGTCATGTTGTCAGAATGGATGCAGAAGCTCCAGCAAAGAAGTTGCCTTTTGAAGTCGAACACGCTGGTACACGCAAACCGGAAAGACCAAAAGCCCGATGGAAAGATCAAGTGGTGGGAGACATCCCGAAACTTGGTGTCAGAGATTGTAGAATGAGCGCAGAAGATCGAGCTAGTGGAACAAATCGGCTAGTGGAACAAATGTTAAGAGTTGGTGTAAGCCTTCTGCCACGCAACCCAAATATGACTCAGATTGGACTATATGAATATAAAACTGCCATATAGAGCTATCTGCCGATTTAGGGTCTTAACCCCGAAATATCTGACATATTGCCCGTTTCAGCTCAAACTGTGACCAGTGACTTGTATAAGAATTCTCAGCACCTGAATCAAATGTGTGCCACACTAGTCCATATTTGGATTTAACTCGGGATATGGTAGTGGAGTTATACAAATATAGGATAATGAATATATCCGGCAGAGGCCACCGTAGCGCAGAGGTTAGCATGTCCGCCTATGACGCTGAACGCCAGGGTTCGAATCCTGGCTAGATCAACAGAAAAAATTGTTAGCGGTATTTTTCCCCTCCTAGTGCTGGCAACATTTGTGAGGTACTATGCCATGTAAAACTTCTCTCCAAAGAGGTGCCGCATGCCGTTCGGACTCGGCTATAAAAAGGAGGACCCTTATCATTGAGCTTAAACGTGAATCGGACTGCACTCATTGATATGTGAGAAGTTTGCCCCTGTTCCTTAGTGGAATGATCATGGGCAAAATTTGCAATAAATCCATGGTGGTGGGTATCCAAAGTTCGGCACAGTCGAATACATTTTTACTTGTTAAAAATTTCTCAAGTTTCAATATCACTTAATAAAATGAGCCCTCAATGTCAATCGATTATTAAAATATGCCTCAAAATTTCCATTGGAATAGGTTTCATTTATTATTGTTGTCCCAATTAATATGCTGGACATTTTAATTAACACATCTATGTGTGTGTGTGTGTGTGCGTGTGTGTGTGTTAGTATGCAATGTGTTTGCACATGTACAACCTTATGGTGCTAATTACAAAGTGCCATAACAAATTTGTTCTGAAACTTTACAAAATTGTTAAACATTCAAAATTTGGATAGTAGCATAGCCAACTCCTTTCGCCATTTCCCCTAACCCCTTTTTGAAAATAATTATCAAAGAGTAATGCTGTGCAATGTCAACAAGCATACACCTACAAGGAGGTTTCTATTGTCCCCATTCCATGGCTTCATTTAATGCCTTTTGACATGGCATGGTTGTTGCCCTGGTCTGCTAATATACATAAACACACTCATACACACACAGATTTCCCTCACTGTGTCTTTTGAGTGGGTATGGGTAGAACAAAATTTAATATTTAATTTTATGCAAAATTAATTTCAGTTCTTTGGAAAATCGCTCTTGAATTTTGAAAATAATCGTAATGGATATGATAAGGAGACAAAAGACAATAATGACTAAAGCATTTTGTTTGTGGGTATGAGGGATCATCAGCAATATGACTTCAATTTGTTTGCGAATGTTGGTTGACAAGGACATGTTGATATGTTTGATGATTTCAAGAAGAAGACAATCAACATTTCAATGGCTTCATATAAAAAGTTCCTAACTCGATTTTGAGCTACTAAATAGGAGAAGGAAAAAACTTCACTAGATAATACCAAACCGGGGAGACCAAACGCCCGATGGCAGGATCAAGTGGTGGGAGACACCTCGAAACTTGTTGTCAGAGATTTTAGAAAGAGCGCAGGATATCGAGGCGCTTGGAACGCTATTCTACGTTCGGCTAGTGGAACAAATGTTCTGTTGTAGCCAATAAATGTAAAAGTAAGATAATTTTGGTAAAGTCGTCATAAGTCTTTGTATACATTTAAATTTTGAGGCAAGCTGCATCTGACAACTTTTTTCCAGAATAAAAAAAAAAACCATTTTGAAAAATTGAGTTAGGCTCTTTCTATATCAAGCCATCGATTTGTATGTTCTTATGCCTTATGGCGCACTTAAAACTCACACACGAGCACTCACACACACACACACTCACACATATTCACTTTCTAATCAGTATTCTTCAAACAAAAGGAACATTTGAGTTTGCCTGAGGCTTAGTTAACCGGTTGTAGCTTGGAAGAGAAATTAATAACACATTGGCCAACAATGATATGATTTCCGTAAAGTAAAGTAAACTAAAACTCAAATTGGGAATTTAGAATTAGTAAAGCTTATGCCAACAATAGTTCTTGCCAAAATTTTATAGGCAAGGAAGTTTAGGTCAGTTTAGATATACGAGTAAGAATGTTATGTAGACTGACCGTTGCAAATGACTAATGGTAGGGATCAACACAGGGCAAGTAGATTTGCTGTACACTCAGAAAAATGATTATCATACATATGGTTAGTTTGGAAAGAGGGTGCGGTGTAGGTTAGTTTGGAAAGAGGGTGCGGTGTATGCCACTATGAGCATACACCTATTCGGCTTGTTGTGAGCTCTAAATACCATAAGGTAACCTCTATAAAGAAATTCTACTTTAGGAATTCGGCACTACTTATAAAAACCTTAATTATTGGGTTGCCCAAAAAAGTAATTGCGGATTTTTTTAAATAAAGTAAATGCATTTTTAATAAAACTTAGAATGAACTTTAATCAAATATACTTTTTTTAAACTTTTTTCTAAAGCAAGCTAAAAGTAACAGCTGATAACTGACAGAAGAAGGAATGCAATTACAGAGTCACAAGCTGTGAAAAAATTTGTCAAAGCCTACTATATGAAAAATCCGCAATTACTTTTTGGGCAACCCAATATATATGCTATAAGCTGTCTTAGACGAATATTTTGAGGAGTTACAAACAGAATGACGAAATTAGTATACCCCCATCCTATGGTGGAGGGTATAAGAAAATGGTTTTTTTTTTTCAGAGGAATTTGGATATCGGACATTGGCAAATTTGAAATGCCAAGATGACCACTTTTAGACGCGACTGCACCACCTAATGCGTTGAAATTTTGCGTATGATCTTATTAAGACCTGCTGTAGCCATTTAAAATTTCAAAGAGATATCACAAGCCGTTCTTAAACGACAGATTTTTTATTTGTTTTTTTTTTTCGATTCTATCCCACTGTGCGTCTTCATACCGCTGGTACCAGAGTATTGTATAGTGTACACTTCCTCTGTTAATAGGTGTTCTTGTAGCATCTGTTTGCTAGTATTATTCTTCGCTGCAATTTAAAACTGATGTCATTTGTTTCGGTTACGGCGGTTCCAAGGTAGGTGAAGTTGCTGACTATCTCAAAGTTATGGTTCCCAATTTTCTCTATTTTCTTTCCCTGCTCGATTGTATAAGGCGTTGTGGTAGTTGATACCATCCTTTTACTGCCAAACCCGCTTTCTCTTTCGATTCTTTCAAAGGCTGCAGTTAATACTTCCGGTGAGAGCCCGTTGATACCGATGCCAATTTTGACAAAATTTTGAACATATTCTGGGAAGCCAAAAAAAAACGCCTCACGCCTAATTTTGTTAAGATAGGTCAAAAGTGGTGGCTTCAAAAGTGTTAAAAGGCCAAATCGGATACAATATATATATGGAAGCTATAGCTAAATCTGATCTGATTTTGTTTGAAATCCATAGCGTTCGTTGTTGGACCAAATTTTATGACCATCGAACATCAAATGCGACCAGTGCGACGGACGGCGAACATTGCTAAATCGAATCAGGAAGTGATTCTAAGCTGATCTGTATACTTATTAATGGGCTAGCTATTCTCCTTCGTAGAATTGCAAACAAATGCTCAGGTTTTTAATTCTAGCCATGTCCGTCCGTCCGTCCGTCCGTCCGTCCGTCCGTCCGTCCGTCTGTCGAAATCACGATAGCGGTCGATCGAGTAAAGCTAGCTGCTTGAAATTTTGCACAGATACTTAATATTGATGTAGGTCATTGGGGATAGCAAATGGGCTATATCGGTTAAGATTTAGATATAGCTCTCTTATAAACCGATCTCCCGATTTGACTTCTTGATCCCTTACAAGCCGCAATTTTTGTCCGATTTGGCTGAAATTTGGCAAATAGTGTTTTGTTATGACTTCCCATAGATTTGCTAAGTACGGTCTAAATCGGGCTATAACCTGATATAGCTCCCAAATGAACCGGTCTCTTGATTATCTTTGTTCGGTCCCTAGAAGCTTTAATTGTGCTAGTTGGACAGATGTTTGGTATGTAGAATAAAATTATGCCCTTCAACCAAATTTAGTTTGTATACATTTTTTGCAAAATCCATGGTGGTGGGTTCCCAAGATTCGGCATGGCCGAATTTAGCACGCTTTTACTTGTTTTTGCTTTTTTTGGGTTTGTAAAATTGTTCCGTATAGACTAATAAACAACAAAACAAATATTCTTGAAATTATCACAGATTGTGTAAGTTGGTCTGGAATGATCAAAGGGTTATATTTTTATACCCACCACCGAAGGATGGGGGTATATTCATTTTGTCATTCCGTTTGCAACACACGATCTAGCCATGTCCGTCCGTCTGTCCGTCTGTCTGTTGAAATCACGCTACAGTCTTTAAAAATAGAGATATTGAGCTGAAATTTTGCACAGATTTTTTTTTTTTTGTCCATAAGCAGGTTAAGTTCGAAGATGGGCTATATAGACCGATCCGCCGATTTAGGGTCATAGGCCCATAAAAGCCACATTTATTATCCGATTTTGTTGAAATTTGGGACAGTGAGTTGTCTTAGGCCCTTTGACATGTCTCTTTAATTTGGCTCAGATCGGTCCAGATTTGGATATAGCTGCCATATAGACCGATCCTCCGATTTAGGGTCTTTGGCCCATAAAAGCCACATTTATGGTCCGATCTCGCTGAAATTTGGGACAGTGAGTTGTCTTAGGCCCTTTGACATGTCTCTTTAATTTGGTCCAGATCGGTTCAGATTTGGATATAGCTGCCATATAGACCGATCCTCCGGTTTAGGGTCTTAGGCCCACAAAAGCCACATTTATTATCCGATTTTGATGAAATTCGGGGCAGTGAATTGTGTAAGATCCATCGACATCCTTTATTAATTTGGTTCAGATCGGTCCAGATTTGGATATACCTGCCATATCGATCGATCCTCCGATTTATGGTGTAAGGCCCATAATAGCCACATTCATTATCCGATTTTGCTGAAATTTGGGACAGTGAGATGTGTTAGGCCCTTTGACTAATTTCTTAAATTTGGTCCAGATCGGTTCAAATTGGGATATAGCTGCCATATAGACCGATTTCTTGATTTATGGTTTTGGGCCCATAAAATGCTCATTTATTGCCCGATGTCCCCGAAATTTGGAACAGTGAGTTAAGTTAAGCCCCTTGACATACTTCTGCAATATCGCACAGATCGGTCCAGATTTGGATATAGCTGCTATATAGACCGATATCTAGGTTTTAGGTTTTGGGGCCATAAAAGACGCATTTATTGTCCGATGTCGCTGAAATTTGAGACAGTGAGTTTGGTTAGGCTCTTCGACATCCTTCTTCAATTTTGCCCAGATCGGTCCAGATTTGAATATAGCTGCCATATAGACCGATCTCTGGATTTAAGGTTTAGGGCCCATAAAAGAGGCATTTATTGTCCGACTGCGCCGAAATTTGGAACAGTGCTTAGTGTTAGGCTCTTCGACATGTTTATGCAACTTGGCCCAAAACGGTCTAGATTTGGATATAGCTGCCATGTAGACCGATATCTCGATTTAAAGTCTTGGCCCCATAAAAGGCCCATTTATAATCCGATTTCACTGAAATTTGACACAGTGACTTGTGTTCGGCTTTTCGACATCCGTGTCGTATATAGTTCAGATCGATGTGAGGTATATGAGTATAAGGTATGAAATTTTCACCGAATTTTGATGAAAGGTGGTTTACATATATACCCGAGGTGGTGGGTATCCAAAGTTCGGCCCGGCCGAACTTAACGCCTTTTTACTTGTTTTGATATCAGAAGGTTGCTAACCCTCCCCCATACCCCAAAAGCACTCCCTGAAAATAAAAGTGGACCGATCGGGACAATATGGGACTCAAATGAAAGATATTCGGAGTAGAGTACGAATTTGGTATTCAAAATTGGATCTTCAACCTTCAGCATCCGCAAGTATGGTCGAATCGGTCCATAACCTGATGTACATGCAATGCATTTTCGCCCATGAACAACAACTGATGATAACTTCTCACATAACACAGGGTGCTGTCCGATTCAAATTTAAAGCTCTTTAATATGGGGCCTCATTTTTATAGCCGATTCCGAACGGCGTGCCGCAATGTCGCCAGCATTAAGAGGGGATTACCACCGCTAAACATTTTTTCTTATGTTCTTGCCAGAATTCAAACTCTGCGCTACGGTAGCTTCCAATACCTGATGTACCTGATTTAGCTTCCTTGTAAGTCTAACTATCGATTTGGCTACTTTAAGCCTTACAGGAAACAATTCTTATACAAATACATAAACAAAGTCAATGGGACCTATTGCTTGACCTCTTATTATAATTTTTTAGCTTCTGCTTAAAAGAACTTGACAAATGTCATCCATGGTGGAAAGGACATTTAGCACATTTGTACTTGTTTTCAATACACCCTAATAAATGACAATATTCTAGCAACTTTCTCTCTAGATAAATATTGATCTGTGTAGGATACCGCCAATAAACAAAATTTGTTAAAGCCATTGGCAGGACAACAAACCAATGGTCAACAAAGAAGCAACAAACAAAACAAGAAACTTTGCCATACAATTCAAATTAGAACTTTTCAATTTGATAAGATTTTATCACTTCTTTTACCACGCTCTTTCTTTCTCTCTCTCCCACTGCCTCTGAGATAAGGACCCTTTACCAAAACATGTTTGGCTTGATTGTAAAAGTTATTGCTTTACAATCCCTGAGATGTTAGGCAAAAGAAGAGAGAGGGGCGTCGCTGGTATACCAATACTTTTCTACAACACTTGAACGATATATGGAAAATAGTAATTGAAGACAAAGTTTGGCTACGTCATGACAATGGCCATCTAATTCCATACTCATAGAAATCTATTAGAATCCAAAAATTGATGATGATGTTTGCACTAATATTAAATTCTCATTAGGCCACCAGAAACTTAAATGCTCACCAGGCACATAACACCATGTTGGTGAGCTATGAAGGCATTGGAAAAGCAAAAGGAAGGACATGCCAAAGACCACAGAAAACGCAATAACTAATGATTAAATGGCCAAAGGAATTTTGGTCACAACAGCCACACTATCAACATTTTCACCGCCACCAACGTTTTCACCATAATTTTGCGTTGACTGAGCCATGAAGCAGTAGGTGAGGTGGAAAACAGGCGTTGGCTGGTTGCTGTTGTTTATCTGTTTGAAACAGAGAATATTCTGCGTAAACACTAACCGCAAGCATGGTTTCAATTCTCTGCAGCTTCTCTTGTATCTCTCTCGCTCCCTCTCTCTCTCTCTCACTCTACCCTGTGTTTTTGAAACTTGCCAATGAATCGCTCCAACATATAAAACTCATTAAAACTAATTTGCCCAAGCACATTTTTTACTAATAAATATTAGCATGGTGATGGTGGTGGTGGTGGAAAGAAGTTGGGTGGGGAGATAATAGCAAATGACTGTGGTTTTAGTTGTTGGAAGAGGTGGTGACGAGAGTGGGGAGGAGAAAGTGTGTAACAACTTTACTGCAATTTATTATTTGTTCGCTGAAACTGTAAATGAGCTGAGTGACTGCAGCCATGACGCTATAGGATATTCATTCAAGACAGTTTCAAGTTATTACCTCGCTGTTTTCATCAGTTAATGAACAGTGGGACTATAAATGTAAATAATGGTGTTATATAATATGGCAACTCTAGTTGCAAAAAAAAACCCGGTGTTAAAACTCTATAAAAATATAACAAGTAAGAGCGTGCTAAGTTCGGCCGGGCCAAATCTTATAAACCCTCCACCACGGATCGCATTTGTCGATATGTGATATCTCTATATCTCGATGTGATATCTCTTTTTAGGCTCACAAAGAATATTAAATAAGAACTGTTATGCTATTAGAGCTATATCATGGTATAGTCCGATTCGGTCCATAAATGAATGCTGAACATTGTAAATAGAAGTCATTGTGTAATATTTCAGTTCATTCGGATAAGAATTGCGCCTTGTAGGGGCTCAAGAATCAAAATCGGGAGATCAGTTTATATGGGAGCTGTATCAAGCTATTGATCGATTCAGACCATATTAGAAACGTATGTTGAAGGTCACGAGAGAAGCCGTTGAACCAAATTTCTACCAAATCGGATGAGAATTGCGCCCTCTAGATGCTCAAGGAGTCAAGATCCCAGAGCGGTTTATAAGGCAGCTATATCGGGTTATGAACCGATATGCACCTTACTTAGCACAGTTATTGGAAGTCATAACAAAACTCATCAGCCAAATCGGATGGGAATTGTGCCCTCTAGAGGCTCAAGAAGTCAAAACCCAAAACCGGTTTATATGGCAGCTATATCAGGTTATGGACCGAGTTGAACCATACTAAGCACAGTTATTGGAAGTCATAACAAAACACGTCATGCAACATTTTAGTCCAATCGGACTTGAATTGCGCCCTCTAGAGGTTTAAGCAGTCAAGACCCAAGATCGGTTTATATGGCAGCTATATCAAAACATGAACCGATATGGCCCATTTACAATCCCAACCGACCTACACTAATAAAAAGTATTTGTGCAAAATTTCAAGCGTCTAGCTTTACTCCTTCGAAAGTTTGCGTGCTTGCGACAGGCAGACGGATGGACGGAGATGGCTAGATCGACCTAAAATGACATGACGATCAAGAATATATATACTTTATGGGGTCTCAGACGCATATTTCGAGGTGTTACAAACAGAATGACGAAATTAGTATACCCCCATCCAATGGTGGAGGGTATAACAAGTAGTAAAAAAGAAGTAAAAAGGAGTTAAGTTCGACCGAAGGATATCCACCACCGAAGGATATCCATAACCTCGGGTGTATATCTAAACCACTTTTCATCAAAATCCGGTAAAAATTGCATACAAGCCATTGTTAAATTGTGTATAACAAAATATTGTTCCTTTTAGTAGCTAAAGGATTTCGAAAAGCCTAATATAAGTCACTTTGTCACTTTACAGTGAAATCGGATTATTGTATAAATGCGCCTTTTATGGGGCCAAGACTTTAAATCGAGATATCGGTCTACATGGCAGCTATATCCAAATCTGGACCGATTTAGGCCAAAATGCAGAAAAATATCAAAGAGCCTAACACAAAACACTGTCCCAAATTTCGAAATCGGAAATAAATCAGACAATAAATGCGCCTTTTATGGACTCAAAACCTTAAATCAAGAGATCGGTCTATATGGCAGCTGCATTCAAATCTGGTCCAATCTGGACCAAATTAACGAAGGAAGTCGAAGGGCCTAACACAACTCACTGTCTCAAATTTCAGTGACATCGGACAATAAATGCGCCTTTCATGATCCCAAGACCTAAAACCTAGAGATCGGTCTATATGACAGCTATATCCAAATTTGGACCGATCTGTGTCATATTGCAGAAGTATGTCAAGGGGCTTAACTTAACTCACTGTCCCAAATTTCGTCGACATTGTACAATAAATGCGTTTCTATGAGCTCAAACCCCTAAATCGAGGGATCGGTCTATACGGCAGCTATATCCAAATCTGAACCAATCGAAGCCAAATTAACGAAGGATGTCGAATAGTCTATCACAACTCACTGTCCCAAATTTCAGCAAAATTGGATAGTAAATGTGGCTTTTATGGGCCTAAGACCCTAAATCGGAGCATCGGTCTATATGTCAGCTATATCCAAATCTGGACCGATCTGAGCCGTATCGCAGAAGTATGCCGAAGGATCTAACACAACTCACTGTCCCAAATTTCACCAAAATCGGATAATAAATGTGGTTTTTATGGGCCTAAGATCCTAAATCGGAGGATCGGTCTATATGGCAGCTATATCTAAATCTGAACCAATCGAATCCAAATTAACGAAGGATATCGAATAGTCTATCACAACTCACTGTCCCAAATTTCAGCAAAATTGGATAGTAAATGTGGCTTTTATGGGCCTAAGACCCTAAATCGGAGCATCGGTCTATATGTCAGCTATATCCAAATCTGAACCGATCTGAGCCGTATCGCAGAAGTATGCCGAAGGATCTAACACAACTCACTGTCCCAAATTTCAGCAAAATCGGATAATAAATGTGGTTTTTATGGGCCTAAGATCCTAAATCGGAGGATCGGTCTATATGGCAGCTATATCCAAATCTGAACCGATCTGAGCCAAATTGACGAACTTTGTCGAAGGGCCTAAAACAACTCACTGTCCCAAATTTCAGCAAAATCGGTTAATAAATGTGGCTTTTATAGGCTAAAGACCCTAAATCGGAGAATCGGTCTATATGGCAGCTATATCCAAATCTAGACCGATCTAAGCCAAATTGACGAAGGATGTCGAAGGGCCTAACACAACTCACTGTCCCAAATTTCAGCAAAATCGGATAATAAATGTGGCTTTTATGGACCTAAGACCCTAAATCGGAGAATCGGTCTATATGACAGCTATATCCAAATCTGAACCGATCTAAGCCAAATTGACGAAGGATGTCGATCTAAGCCAAATTGACGAAGGATGTCGAAGGGCCTAACACAACTAACTGTCCCAAGTTTGAGCAAAATCGGATAATAAATGTGGCTTTTATTGGCCAAAGACCCTAAATGGGAAGATCGGTCTATATGGGGGCTATATCAAGATATAGTCCGATATAGCCCATCTTCTAACTTAACCTGCTAATGGACAAAAAAGCATCTGTGCAAAGTTTCAGCTCAATATCTCTATTTTTAAAGACTGTGATTTCAACAGACATATGGACAGATGGGCGGACATGTCTAGATCGTCTTAGATTCTTACGCTGATCAATGTGTTGCAAACGGAATAACAAAATGAATATATCCCATCCTTCGGTGGTGGGTATAAAAATTTAAAATACATCAAATCCCTATAAGCAATGTACATTAGGGTGGCAGTCCAAATAGTAATGTACAACAAATTCTAGGAAGTTTTGCTCCACAAACTCTGGGTCTGTTTCTAGAAAACAAGTTATCGGCAATTTTTCTCAAGTTGTTATCCTCACCACTGTAAGCAATCTGCAACAATTTCTTTACCACATACTCCAACAATATTCTCTAGGGCCACAATGTGTTGCAAGCCCAGAAAATGGCCCGCGAGTTTTAATGAAAAATTATGCATATTATCTTTTGTGCAATCCTTCAGTCTACAGCATTACAATGCGGCGGATAAACAAACCTTTTTTTTTTTTTTTGCCTGCTATCCTTTTTCTAGGTCATTTACTTGTTTCTCCATCTTAGCAAGATTTGTTTGATTTTAGGCTTCCAAGAGGAAAAACTAAAGAAAAAAGAGTCGAACCCATGAGGGGAGGGGAGAAGTAAACGTAATGCAGAATAAATTAATAAAATTAATTTATGTTTTCTCAAGGATTTTAATGTCTCGCAAACATTCATCTTAGTTACGTTGGTCATTTGAAAACGAGAAGGATATAAAGCACACACCTTTGTCAAGGCAAAGCCAAGAGAGAGCTTGTGAGTGTGAGTGTATGCCTGTGTGTATGTGAAGGAAGTGAATGATAAAGTACACAAAACTATCTTAAGTATGTCCTGCGACAATGTTTGTTTAACTAAGTCGGAATGTTAGTTTGTATGAGAAGTTATGGGTGTTTGGGTGCTTTCAAACTCTCATTCCCAGCCATATGTTTTTAGACCCAAAGACTGTTAAAATCCTTATTGTAATACCACGAGTTTTGTGGCTTATGAAAACACACTCAACTTGATCCTTGCAAAGGCTATTTCATTGCTACTTTTATTCATTGGTGGCATTAAGGAATGTCTTAGAGACTTTCTTTGTGACTGTGTGTGAGTTTGGCTCTTAAACAAACAAAGGCACTTAAATTTTGAGGGAAAAAACTAAAGGTTTTCAGATAACTCTTAAAGGACACTTTTATTTTGAGGGAAAAAACTAAAGGTTTTCAGATAACTCTTAAAATTCGTAAAGGCAAGTAAAAAAGGTCAAAGTCCTGGCAGATCCAACTGTTTAAAATGCATCAACTCATAGCATACTTGGATACCTGGAAAGCACTCTTCCCCTTAGACGAAGGAAATCAGCCCAAGAAAATCCAATGTATTAACGGGAAGGTACTCAAGATGGGGAAAGAAGTTCTGCAGATAATTAGGATGTGTATTAAGCACGAATCGAAGAACACAAGAGGAAACTTTTCTGGTAACAATTTCATTTCCAGAGAAGTTGGTGGACGACGTGGGAGTAATAGTGAAGATAACGGAGGACATGTTGAGGCTATTGATGAAATGCATTTTCCACAGGATACGACCGGACTCATGGAGACACCGAAGTCTTGGAATAATGAGTTTCATCGAAGCCTTATCATTACAGACTTTTTGCTGAAGGAAACCTAGCTCATTTAAGTCACCCCAACCCGACGGAGTATTTCCGGAGTTAACAAAAAACCAGTAAGGAAGGGCAAAAATCGGGCGGTGCCGACTGTTTAATACCCCACACCTACCTTATAAGTACAATGTGGAAGCTATATCCAATTCTGAAACTATTGATGGACATCGGCGGATGTTTTCAGGTGTAATAACTACGGTTGACAAGTGACATATGTATGGGAGCTATATGTAAATCTGAACCGATTTCGAGCAAACTCAGATATTGTGGTAGTCGTCGAGGAAAGCGTTGTACAAAGTTTTGGGAAGATTGGTCAATCAATGCGCTTGCAGTGACCATAGAAGTGAAAATCGGGCAATAGGTATATATATGGCAGCTATATCTAAATCTGAACCGATTTCAATAAATATCGTTCGACGTTCCTGACGATATTTATTGAAATCAAGAAAAAATCCTTTCCCCCAAATTTCAAGAGAATCGGTTAACAAATGACCATTTTATGGCATTATTACAGCAAATCGGACAAATATATATATGGGAGCTATATCTAAATCTGAACCGATTTCGAGAAAACTTTATAGATATTGTTAGAATCGTCAAGGGAAGCGTTGTACAAAATTTTGGAAAGATTGGTCAATCAATGCGCTTGCAGTGACCATAGAACTGATGGACCGATTTCTATAGAATTCGCCAGTAATGCCGAGAGTCATAGGAATATCCAAATCCTGCCAAATTTCGAGGCAATCCGATAGCAAATGACCATTTTATTGCATTATTACTGCAAATCGGACGAACATATATATGTGAGCTATATCTAAATCTGAACCGATTTTTTCCAATTTCAATAGGGTTCGTCTCTAGGCCGAAAAACATGCCTATGCGACCTGTAGTTTGTACACAAATTAACATGGACAGACGGACAGAGAGACGGACAGACAGGCAGACAGACAGACAGACAGACAGACAGACGGACAGACAGACAGACAGACAGACAAACAGACCGACGGACAGACAGACGGACGGACAGACAGACGGACAGACAGACGGAAAGACAGACGGACAGACAGACAGACGGACAGACAGACAGACGGAAAGACAAACGGACGGACAGCCTGACGGACAGACAGACAGACGGACAGACAGATGGACAGACAGACGGACAGACAGACGGAAAGACAGACGAAGAAACAGACAGACGGACAGACAGACAGATGGACAGACAGACGGACAGACAGGCGGACAGACAGACGGACAGACAGACGGACAGACAGGCAGACGGATAGACAGACGGACAGACAGACAGACAGACGGACTGACAGGCAGACGGACAGACAGACAGACGGACAGACAGACGGACAGACAGACAGACGGACAGACAGGCGGATAGACAGACAGATAGACGGACAGACAAATGGACAGACAAACGGACAGACAAACGGACAGACAAAGGGACAGACATAGCAAAATCGAATCAGAATGTGATTCTGAGTCGTTTGGTATATTTATCAATGGGTCTATCTCTCTTTCTTTTGGGCGTTTCAAACAAATGCACTAAATTACAATACCCTGTACCACAGTAGTGGTGTAGGGTATAATCAGAGGAATTACCTGGCGCCCCATCTGACTGCTATAATCACAGAGCGCCTAGAACTTCCATATACTCTGAGAGCCAAATAGGAGGCAAGGGTGGTTTTTATATATAAGCCCTTCAAAGCAAGTTTGGCAACACTGAAGGCCTCTAGACCTATAATCCTTGCTTCATTTCTACTCCAGCCAAGGTGATACAGTGGACACCATGATAAAGAGTATAACATCTTGCGCATTGCTCAGAAACAAGCAGCACACCTATGTCAAGAGAAGGTCGGTATAGACCGCCCCGCGAGAGGATGTGCATACAATAAAAGAATCCATGAATGTAAGGACTGAAACACTGATCCTATCCTTACACCAGAGTCGGGATTAAGTCCCATGACATAACGATAAAAGAGAAACCGGCACAGGATACATCACGGGATTGTCACTCCCAAGAGTAAGCACCATAAACCACCTATTACTAATCTTGACTGATTTGAATACGTCTTTAAAGGGGACAACGACATCATCAGAAATCTTTAGGTGGGAGGGCTTCAAAGATCGTACATTGGTGGGTTACATTTATCTCAAACTAATTTCGAAAGTACTTCAATGAAATGCATACAACACTAACTAAACTTGAAACTTGTTCCTTCTGGTTGGGTAATTTTTCCAATGCATGTGTGTTTAGTTGTAGAGAGGATATATTTTCCATATATCTACAATTGTTACCAGCGAATACACGCTAAGATGTCGGCAACTGTTAATTTTTGTCCGAACGTAGTGGGTTCAAACCTCGGCCTGGTTCACAGAATGGGTGGGTAAGTAATTTCGTTATTCCGTTTGTAAATCATCGAAATATTCATCTAGGACTCAACATAGTACGTATATTAGGGTGACGACTTTTTTACAACCTTATATCGCTGTATCATATTTTGATGAGTTTTTATGTAAGATTAGATAAAACCTTATATTTAGGTGATTCAATAAAGAAAACCTCACGCACAAAATGATTTTAAAATTTTAAAAGCCTCATATATGTAACATCACCAAAAACACTTAACGAACTTAAGTATCCACGTTGTTATTGGGTAGGATGAATCTTAGCGGGTGCTTTTCCTTGTTGCGGCATGAGTTATATAAGTCTTGCGTCACTTTGATCGCTCGCGATCACCATGCAATGTTAATTGGAGATTCATCATTTTCCAGTGGGTCTTCAAGCATTTGAGAGCTTTTTATACCCACTACCAAAGGATGGGGGTATATTCATTTTGTCATTCCGTTTGCAACACATCGATATATCCTTTCCCGCCCCTATAAAGTATATAAATTCTTGATCAGCGAAAAAATCTAAGATGATTTAGCCATGCCCGTCCGTCCGTCTGTCGGTTGAAATTACGCTACAGTCTTTATAAATGGAGATATTGAGCTGAAACTTTGCACTTCTTTTTTTGGTCATAAGCAGTTTAAGTTTGAAGATGGGCTATATGGGACTACATCTTGATATAGCCCCTTCATTGACGGATCCGCCGATTTAAGGTCTTAGGCCCATAAAAGCCACATTTATCATGCGATTTCGCTGAAATTTGGGACAGTGAGCTATGTTACGCCACTCGACATCCCCCTTCAATTTAACCCAGATTGATTCTGATTTGGATATAGCTGCCATATAGACCCATCTCTCGATTTAAGGTTTTGAACTCATAAAAGACGCATTTATTGTCCGATTTCGCCGAAATTTGGGACAGTGTGTTGTGTTAGGCCCCCGGCATCCTTCTCCAATTTGGCCCAAATTGGTGTAGATTTGGATATAGCTGCCATATAGACCGATCTCTCGATTTAAGGTTTTGAGCTCATAAAAGGCGCATTTATTGTCCGATGTAGCCGAAATTTGGGACAGTGTGTTGTGTTGGACTCCTCGACATCTTTCTCCAATTTGGCCAAAATTGGTCTAGATTTGGATATAGCTGCCATATAGACCGATCTCTCGATTTTAGATTTTGGGCCCATAAAGGGCGCATTTATTGTCCGATTTCGCTGAAATTTCGGACAGTGTGTTGTGTTAGGCCCCCCGACATCTTTCTCCAATTCGGCTTAAATTTGTGTAGATTTGGATATAGCTGCCATATAGACCGATCTCTCGATTTTAGATTTTGGGCCCATAAAGGGCGCATTTATTGTCCGATTTCGCCGAAATTTAGGACAGTGAGTTGTGATAGGCCCCCCGACATCTTTCTCCAATTTGGCCCAAATTGGTGTAGATTTGGATATAGCTGCCATATAGACCGATCTCGTTTTGAGCTCATAAAAGGCGTATTTCTCGCCCGATGTCGCCGAAATTTGGGACAGTGAGTTATGTTAGGCCCTCGACATAGTTCTCCAATTTGGCCCAAATCGGTCCAGATTTGGATATAGCTGTCGTATAGACCGCGCATTTTTGTGCGATTTCGCCGAAATTTGGCACAGTGACTTATGTTATGTCTGTCCTTCTGTCCATCTTTTGGTTGAAATCACGCTACAGTTTTTAATTATAGAGATATTAAGCTGAAACTTTTAACAGATCCTTTATTTGTCTAAAGGCAAGTTAAGATTGAAGATGGGCTATATCGTATTACATATAGCACCCATATAGTTCGATCTGCCAATTTAAGGTCTTAGGCCCATTAAAGCCACATTTATTGTGCGAGTTTCCATAAATTTTGAACAGTGAATTCTGTTAGGCCTCTCGAAATCCTTGTTCAATACGGCTCAGATCGATCCAGTTAAGGTGTAGCTGCCATATAGACCGATCTCTCGGTTTATGGTCTTAGACCAATTAAAGCCACATTTATTAAGACATTTCGCTGAAATTTGGGAATGTGAGTTATTTAAGGACCATCGATAACCTAGCTACACCCACCACCACAGAATGGGGGCATACTAATCTAGTCATTCCGTTTGTAACACCTCGAAATATTCATCTAAGACCCCATAAAGTATATATATTCTTGATCGTCTCGGCGCTCTGAGACGGTCTAGCCATATCCGTTCGTCTGTCAAAATCACGATAGCGATCAAACGCGTAAAGCTAGCCGCTTGAAATTTTGCACAGATACTTAGTATTGATGTAGGTCATCGGGGACTGTAAATGCGCCATATCTGTTCAGGTTTAGATATAGCTCCCATATAAAACGATCTCCCGACTTGACTTCTTGAGCTCCTGGAAGCAGCAATTTTTGTCTGATTTGGCTGAAATTTGGCATGTGGTGTTTTGGTATAACTCTTAACAACTGTGCTAAGTACGATCCGAATCGGACTTTAACCTGATATTGCTCCCATATAAACAGATCTGATGATTTGATTTCGGTGTACTGTGTCGACTTCCAACATTTGTGCCGCTTTTATTTTTATACCCTCCACCATAGGATGGAGGTATACTAATTTCGTCATTCTGTTTGTAGCACCTCGAAATATGCGTCTAAGACCCCATAAAGTATATAAATTCTTGATCGTCCTGACATTTTAAGTCGATCGAGCCATGTCCGTCCGTCTGTCCGTTCGTCAGTCTGTCTGAGAGCTAGCCGCACAAATACTTCTTATTAGTGTAGGTCTGTTGGGATTGAAAATGGGCCAAATCGGTCCATAACCTGATATAGCTGCCATATAAACCGATCTGGGATCTTTAGTTCTTGAGCCTCTAGAGAGCGCAATTCTCATCCGATTTGGCACAGATTTTGTACAACGGCTTCTTCTATGGCCTTCAATATACATGTTCAATATGGTCTGAATCGATCTATAGCTTGACACAGCTCCCATATAAACAACTGTCATACAGTTGTTGTTTTGCCATAGACAGACGTGTTTTTTGGGAGCTCCAGTCGTAGCTGCCGGCATTTGCTACTTACCGCATTCTGACTCATGTAATTCGCTCCACGATATACCATAGTCTGCACAATCACTGAGGATAAAAGGCACCGCATTCTGAATTACGGGTGACTATTAATTTTTGTATTTTTTGGCCAAAATTTGCAAATATCAAAAGGAATAAGCACTGGAATAACTATTTGCCACCAACACCACTGAATTGAAAAAACAATACATCAGCTGAACTCTTCTTTCGAACCTGCCAAATCTTTACGACGATAACAAATCAACAGCTGATGGTGAAAAAGTGTTATCGATAAGTAAACTGTGTTTTAGTGCGTTTTTCAACACAGACGTTGTTCATTTACTTTCCTCCTAAAGATATGCTACAATTTTTTAATAAATGAGTGCAAAGCGACCGTTACAGTCGACATCACCAGAAATAACAGATAGCACTCCGAAAAAGCGTATTCCATACATCAATATGAGTTCCAATGCAAAAGATGTGTTTTCCTGGGTCAAATTGGGTGAAATGTTAGACGAGAAGTTAAAGGATGTCGCAAAAAAAGAAGACTTGATTGAAATGAGAAATGAAATACGAGAGTTACAGCAAGAAAACATACAACTTAAAGAAGAAATGAAAAAGTTAACGTCTCGCTTGGAAATAATTGATCGAAGGTCACGTTCATCAAATGTTGTGGTCAGTGGTTTAACTTGCACATCCTCTTTACTTGCGAAAAAAGAGTTCACTAAAATTTGTACTGAAATTATGAATGTGGATGTGGATGTGGTTACAACTAGAATGGTTGGATCAGGAAGGCTTTTTATTTTTACATTGGGCTCGTGTATCCAAACTCAAAAAGTGTTATCGGCTAAAAGAAATTTAAATGGGAAGAATATTTTTATCCAGCGAGATTATACAGAAAGCGAGCAAAGCATACGATACAACATGAGAAAGTTGAAAAATGAAGTATTAAACAAAAGAATTAATGTAAATGTACGATTGGCCGAATTTTCCATTTATATCAATGAAAAACGCTTCAATTGGTCTCAGGGAAAAATTATTGCTGCCTCGGAATGTGATGCCGCCTTTTTGAAGGAAATCATTGGCGAAAATGTGTATGATATTATTTCTAGAGATAGTTACAATAACGATACTGTTACCTATAAACCAGCCTCTCAATAGCAACTCGAATCGTGCCATTTACTATCATACAATGTCTCTAACCTTCAAAAAGCACTTAATTTTGGAAATTTTTTAACATATTTAAATAAATTTGAGATATTTTTTCTTTTCGAAACCCATGTGGAAGCAAGTAAAATATCATATTTTTCAACTTTTTTTAAAGATTATTATATACACTGGGTCGAAGCAACAAGAATACATAGATCTGGCCGTGCAAGTGGTGGTTGCTTGTATGGTTTTAAAAAAGATATTAAAAGAAAGTTTAAACTCGAATTCGCTACGATTCACAATGTTACCGTTTTATGTACCAACCTTAATGGGAGCGTTTTCTATTTGATTCCATCATATTTAAATTGCACAAAATGGAAAACAGAGGCAGAAAGCTTTGAAACATTTTTAAAAGAAATCAATCCGGAAAATTTCTGCATTTTGGGTGATCTAAACGCAAGAATAGGTGAAGAACAGTTAATGGAAAACAGATTTTTTGAAGACTTTGCATATATAAGTGGTCGTCGTAGATCAAAGGATAACACTATAAACACAAATGGCAGAAAGTTGTTGCAAATTATTGAGGATATAGGGGGTATTGTTTTGAATGGTAGAACAACTGGTGATACAGAAGGAAATTTTAGCTTTTGTGGAATAATGGGTAGCTCTGTAATAGACTACAATATATGCTCCCACAGCTTTTTGAGATACGTTGAAGATTTTAGTATAGATATGAAAATTTTTTCGGACCATATGCCCTTACACTTAGAGATCAAGGTACCAAATCAATGTCGGACGAGTGATAATGAAAGGGTGTCTATATGCAAACTACATTGGAAGGACAAGTTTAAGATTCAGTATAGGCAAAACCTCACAACACTGTGTAATGGTTCCCATTTTTCTGCCGACTTACTAGCAATAGACATGATTGACACGGTTATATCTAAAATAAAACAATCAAACGTAGTAAAGGAGAGAAAATCTGTTTTTGAGCCGAGGCAGAAATGGTTCGATTGGGGGTGTTTTCGTTTGCGGGCAAGCATGATGAAGAATTTGAGAATGTACAGACGTTCACATACACTGATAAATCGAAGGCGTTATTTTTTATCAAGGGCTAAGTTTCGGTCTCTATGCAGTAAGAGAAAACAGGCGTATTATAATAATAATCTGAGAAAATTAGACTATATAAACTGTAGTAAGGACTGGTGGGCTCTGTCCAAATCGTTAAAAACCCCTTCTGCCTCCCACAGAGGTAATCTTAATGCAGACCAGTTCAGATGCCACTTTGAACAGATTTTGCAGTATACGGATGAGGAGCAAGCAGTGAGCTGGTGTATACCCTTTTTATGGGACCCCTTTCTAGATTCCCCTATAGAATTCGTCGAATTACTCAATGTCATTAAAAAGCTGAAAACAAACAAGTCTCCAGGGCAGGACGGCATACCCTACGAGTTTTATAAATATGCTCCCCATAATTTTTTGAAGAATGTTCTCCTTATTTTTAATAGGATTTTTTTACATGTGGATATACCAATATCTTTCACACAATCTATATTGATTCCCCTTTTTAAAAAAGGCGATCCTAACATTGCTTCAAATTATAGAGGATTATCGCTCATGGATACAATTTCGAAAATTTTCAATACCATCCTATTAAATCGTATTACAGGTTGGCTGGAACGTGAAAATATCCTTAACGAATTTCAAGCAGGTTTTAGAAAGGAATATTCAACGGTGGATAACATTTTTAACCTTGTGAATACTGTATATCTCAATATGAATGATAATAAGCCCACTTATAGTTTTTTCGTCGATTTTTCGACAGCATTCGATTTGATACCTAGAAACAGCCTTTTTTACAAATTATCAGGTATGGGTTTATCTACGAAGGTAATAAAAATATTACAAGGTCTGTATAATAATACAACTACAAAGATTTGGGACGGTTGCAGTTTTTCGAAGGCATTTAGCGTAAATTCGGGTGTGAAACAGGGATGAATTCTAAGTCCGACACTGTTTTCATTATACATCAACGATCTACCAGACGAATTACCGGGTGGAGTCAGTGTCGCAGGTTGTAATATTAAAGTATTACTTTACGCAGATGACATAGTAATTCTATCTGATTCCCCCAATGGTTTACAAACGATGATAAACTCTTTGCAAGGGTATTGCACTAAATGGCGTTTGAAAGTCAACTTATTGAAATCGAAGATACTTGTTTTTCGTAGAGGTAGTCGAATAAAGTCAGGTCTGAAATGGTATTATGATAATCAAGAGATTGAGATTGTAAACCGATACACCTATCTTGGAGTTGAACTTGCATACAATTTATCATTCAATACTCACTTACAGACTAAACTTTTGTCTTCCAAGATGGCTATAAATTCTACATGGTCGAAATATTTAGCCCAACCTAGAATATCGAAAAGTAATAAATTGAAGATTTTCACAGCATGCTCTAGATCAATAATGTTTTATGCTTCACAAATATGGGGTTTCCAGAAATATGAATGTGTGGAGAAACTGCTAAGATTTTTCATTAAAAAAATGTTGTACCTTCCAAATAATACGCCAAACTATATCATACACTTAGAAACTGGTCTACCCACTTTATATATGTCTACGTTAAAGAATCATTTTTGTTATGTCAGCAGAGTTCTGCGTTTAGGATCACACAGATTGCCACGAGTACTTGCAGAAAAAGTTTTGGAGTTGAAAATATATTGGGCGAAAGAATGGTCAAATATATGCGAAAAGATACAATACTTTCCTCCCAATCATAACGTCCCCGTTTGTTATTATTGGAAGGAGATTATTGACAATTTGAGTACTCACGAACGTAATGATTTTTGTAGCAGTGCAAATAACTCGCAATTCCATGATCTTTATTCTTGCTTACAATACAGTCAAATCCCTTCTTGTACTGCAGATCTATCTGCATATGCAACAGGTTTGATTATAAAAGCTAGAGGTGGCCTGCTTGACTTGAATGCCAAACATTTCACTGGAAGAAATAACTCAAATGTATTTTGTTCAATTTGTAATTTAAACCAGCCCGAAGACACATTACATTTTATTGGAGCTTGCCCTATTTTAGCAGAATACAGAACAATATTTTTTGGCAAGCGTGTTCTTGAAGAGAGTGAAGTTATTCAGATACTAAATGGCACGAATTTTCTTTCACTGTACAAATATATTATTGCAAGTTGTAAATACAGAAAATTAATTCTAAATGAATACAATATCTAATCACATTTGAATTCTTTTTATTGTATAACTTAATATGAGAAAATGGCAAACAGCAAATCGCTAAGCCAAACATAGATGTAGAATACGAATCATTTATATATAATTTATCGAGGAAGTAACATAAGCAATTTGTAAACTCATCTATTAATTAAATAAAAAAAAAAAAAAATATAAACCGATGTTCCGATTTTGCTTCTTGAGCCCCGAATCGGACTATAACTTGTTATAGCTCCACCTCTTTCTCCGTCCATATTCATTATTCTTTGTTTACCTAAGAAGAGATACTGCGCAAAGAACACGACAGATGCAATCCATGGTGGAGGGTATATAAGATTCGGCCCTGCCGAACTTAGTTTTAATTTTGCCTAGATCGGATCAGATTTGGATATAGCTGTCATTTAGGCCGATCTCTTTATTTAAGGCCTTGGACACATTTATTATCCGATTTCGACGGAATTTTGAACAGTGAGTTACGTCAGGCTCCTCGCCTTAGTTACGTCAGGCCAGATCGGGCTATGTTTGGATATAGCTGCCACATATACTGATCTCCCAATTTGTGTTCTTGGAACAATAAAAGTATGTTTATTACTCGTCTTTGCAGAAATTTGACACAGTGGGCTGCATTAGGCTCTTCGACATATTATTGAAATCGGTCTATATTTGGATAAAGCTGGCATTTGCATATACCGATCCCCCGATTTAAGTTCTTTGGCCCACAAAAAGTTTATTTTTTAATCGACGTGTTTGGTACAATGCAATGTTTTAACATAGCCCTTCTGAATATGTTGAAAATCGAACTTTATTTAGATATAGCAGCTATGGGTTCATAAATGATGCATTTTTGCCCGTGTTATGACGAAAGGTCCGAGGAGGTGAGTACCCAAAGTTCAGAACTTAGCACGCTATAACTTGTTGTTATACAATCCACCATAGAATGGCGGGGGTCACTAATAACACATTGAAACACAGACATGGTTAACTCCTTCAGTCTATCGAAAGCACGTTAACTTTTGAACGGATAAGGCTAGGTTCTTGAAATTTTGCAAAGAAAGTTTCTAATAGTGTAGGTCCGTAGGGATTATGTTTGGATAAAGCTGTCACATTAACCGATATTTAATCTTAAATTCGTAAGCCTCTTCAGGTCTCAATTCTAATTCAATTTGATTGAAATTTTGTATGAGGTGTTTTTTTATGACTTCCAACAACTGTGTTTAGTATGTCTACAACGATTCATAACTTGATATAGTTGCCATATAAACCGATCCTGGATCTTGATTTCTTGAGCCTGTAAGGTGCACAATAATTATCCGATTGGCTTGAAATTTTGCATAAGGTCTTTGCCTTTGACTGCCAACAATGGTCCCAGTATGGTCCAAAAAACCCGATCCCATACAAACCAATCTCCCGATTATATTACTTCAGCCTATAGAGGGCGCAATTCTTATCCGATTTGGCTGAAATTTGTACAATGACTTTTCCTATGACCTGCAACATGGGTGCCAAAGGTGGTCTGAAACGGCCTTTACCTGATATAGCTCCCATATAAACCGATCTCCTGATATTGCTTTTTGAGCATCAAAAGGGCGCAATTCTTTTCTGTTTGGGCTGAAAATTTGCACAATGACTTTTGCTTCTTGTCTCCAACATCCAAACCAAGCATGGTCTGAATATGGTATGATATGGCTCCAATTGCATAGCAATTTTTATCCATTATGTTTGCCTATAAAGAAATAGTGGGCGAAGAAATTGACAAATGTGATCCATTGGGGAGGGTATATAAGATTCGACCCGGCCAAATTTACCACGCTTTTACTTGTTTTACATCAGAATTGTACTCTTCTCACAAAGAACTTCGGGTTTTGAGGCTGAACGCCGGGTCCGAAGGACATCGCCAGAGTGCAAAACTCTTCTTCTGTGAAAATTTTGTAATGTTGAGACTAAATGTATGGCTTCTATTGCCATTATAGTTTATGGAAGCCAAAAAAGCGACAAGCCAAAAATTTTATACCAATCGGACAAAATATGCCAACTGCAGCTTTATCACATTAATACTACAAGGATAAACAGAAGAACGAACATACAGACAGACAAACAAACACATATCATTCCAACAGACATATCTAACAAACAGACAGAAACACAAACAGACAGACCTTGCAAACACAAAGAAAGACAGACATGACTAATACGATTCAGGAGGTGTCTTTAAATTTAAAATTTTTAAACAATTTAAAATATCTCCAATGGACTACATTCCTTCATTGTTGAATTTTAATCATGAAAAATTCACTCCATTTGATGCTTCTCATTGTTGCATCACCTTATTAAATATTTAAAATTCTCAAATAGGCATTCAATTGAATAATTTGTTTAACGATCCATAAAAATGACAATTCATCATTGCTGGTATATCCAAAGTGACTACCATAAATGAGGTGGCAGTGGTTAAGTAATATGACGGATGTATTATCACAAATAATGACCATCGAAGGAAAAAAAAATTACAAATACAAACTGAGGCAAACAATCAATTCAAAGTAATTAACAATGATGGTGAATAAAAACGAACGACATTCCTCGGAGGTCAAAATGTTTTTCTTCAATTATGATATTGATTTAAAATTTAACTGATGAATGTTAATTAAATTCTTGCCAATTTGTACAATTGTTATTATTTTACCACACATATGGTATGTTGGCTTAATGAAGGGGCTAAAACCATGTGTTGCCCATAATAGGAGCATTTATTGTCCGATTTTTTTAGAAATTCGATATAGCGAGTTGTGTCAGGCTCCTCAACATCCCTGTTTAATATGGTCCGATCGGTCCAAATTTGGAAATAGTCATTTTGGCAGGCAACAAAATCGTGTTCAGTTAATTTTTGCACAGCAGTCCATTTATAGGGATGAAATTTATTGTCTTGATAGAGAATTCGTTGATTAGTGGTTTTAAAAATTCCCAAAGCAGCTACCTGTTTGCGAGCCGAACACCGGGGATAACGCACTACTGACTGATGCACACTTTCGACATTTTCCGGGATTCTGATGGTCCGCTGAAATCTATTTCTGAAATCACTTCTACACTCCCGATAGGAGTTAAGCCACGACAGAATCAAAATATGGCCGGGAACGAGTCTGTGTGTAGGGATTTCAGAGCAAGCGCGGAAGGCACGTTGTGTAGCAACAAGTAAGCCACCTTAAGAAAAGAAACTACCAACAGCGAATGCCCGCTTTCCCTGGACTAGAGCATGAACTGACTGGAGAGAGAAACAAACAAACCACTCCACCCAACTCACCGCTAGAGTGTTTTTTCATAAAAGTAAATTTTTCAGGAGCACACTGTTGTATCATACATTATTTCATTATTTTACCCACCACCGAAGAATGGGGGTATATTTATTTTGTCATTCCGTTTGCAACACATCGAAATATCCATTTCCAACCCTTTAAAGTATATATAATCTTGATCAGAGTAAAAATCTAAAAGGATCTAGACATGTCCGTCCGTCTGTATGTTTAAATCATGATACAGTCTTCAAAAATTGAGATATTGAGCTGAAACTTTGCACAGATTCTTTTTTTTGTCCATAAGCAGGTTAAGTTCGAAGATGGGCTATATCGGACTATATCTTGTTATTGCCCCCATATAAACCGATCCGCCGATTTAGGGTCTTAGGCCAATAAAAGCCACATTTATTATCCGATTTTGCTGAAATTTGGGACAGTGAGTTGCGTTAGGCCCTTCAACATCCTTTGTAAATTTGGCTCAGATCGATCTAGATTTGGATATAGCTGTCATATAGACCGATCCTTCGATTTAGGGTCTTAGGTCCATAAAAGCCACATTTATTATCCGATTTTGCTGAAATTTGTACAGTGAGTTGCGTTAGGTCCTTCGACGTCCTTCGTCAATTTGACTCAGATCGGTCCAGATTTGGATATAGCTGCCATATAGACCGATCCTCCGATTTAGGGTCTTAGGCCCATAAAAGCCACATTTATTATTCGAGTTTTCTGAAATTTTGGGACAGTGAATTGTCTTAGACCCTTTGACATCTCTGTGAATTTGACTCAAATCGGTCCAGATTTGGATATAGCTGCCATATACACCGATCCTCCGATTTAGGGTCTTAGGCCCATAAGAGCCACATTTATTATCCGATTTTGCTGAAATTTGGGACAGTGAGTTGTCTTAGGCCCTTCGACATTGTTCTTCAATTTGACCCTGATCGGTTTAGATTTGGATGTAGCTGCCATAGACCGAACTCTCGATTTTAGGTTTTAGGCCCATGAAAGGTGCATTTATTGTCCGATGTCGCCAAAATTTGGGACAGTGAGATAAGCTATGCCCCTTGAGATACTTCTGCAATATGGTACAAATCGGTTCAGATTTGGATATAGCTGCCATATAGACCGATTCTCCGATTTAGGGTCTTAGGCCCATAAGAGCCACATTTATTGTCCGATTTCGCCGAAATTTGGGACAGTGCGTTGTGTTAGACTCTTCGACATTTTTCTTCAACTTGGCCCAAATCGGTGTTGATTTGGATATAGCTGCCATGTAGACCGATCTCCCGATTTAAAGTCTTGACCCCATAAAAAGCGCATTTATCCGATTTTACTGAAACATTGATACATTGACTTATGTTTGGCTTTTCGACATCTGTGTTGTATATGGTTCAGATCGGTTTAATTTTAGACAGCTACAAAAATGACCGATATTTTGTTATACACAATTGAACAATGACTTGTACTTTTAGTATTTTGTCCAAATCGGAACAGATTTCGATATAACTGCTATGGGACATAAGGTATACAATTTCAACCGGATTTTGATGGAAGGTGGTTTACATATATACCCGAGGTGATGGGTATCCAAAATTCGGCCCGGCCGAACTTAACGCCTTTTTACTTGTTTAATATTTAAATACAAAGAATAATTTTTTTAAGTACTTTCACCATATTTTCTTTAAACTGTGAATACTTCACTTTTCCTAAGGCAACAAAATCACTTAAAAAATATGATTTCTACAAAATCGAATTAAATTCTAATTTAACTTGCTTTTTACATTTCCAAATCAGACACCTCTGGTTTATTGTTCTTCCCCAGCCACCCTATCCCTACCATTTTGAGAAAATATTTCCATTATCCCAATGGCTACTTTATAATTTAGGTTAATCTGCTTTATTCTGACGCATAATCATATTTGTATTGAATGGAAAAATGTTTTTGAGAAACTTCTTTACCATCCCCAGGCAAAGTATGCAACACTTACACACGCACTTTTCAAGGGGGGGAAATTTATGCTAGGCTACTCTTACAGCAGTGGTGACCTCCTACACTCTCATAGTTTAAGTTTTAAATTGATTTTACACATTTCTTAATTGCATTATGGCCAAGAATTGAATTAACTCTGGCATAGCGTCGTGATGGCCAGCCAGTCAGCCAGCCAGCCAGCATTCGTTGGCTAACAATATCTAAACATCTTACGAAGCCTCATCAGCCATCTGAAACAAACATTCATTCATTCATTCATTCCATCATCCATTCACCAGCTCATAATCCATAGAAATAATCGCGACCATGCCAGTCAACTCGTCAGTTGCCCTAATCATTGAAGACTGATGATGGAGGTTACCCAGCGACAACAATTCAAGGCAAGCCAGTCCTAATGGGTCCAACTCCTGCCGCCTAGACATACTTTCAGCATTTTCCACTTCATTATTAGCTATTTAAATTGTTAATTAAATATTTACGACTTTCAGTGCTGACTTTAAGACAAACATAAATAACAAAAGAGAAGGGAAAATAGCCAGAGAATAAAAAAAAACTCATTCTGACAAGATGTTGAAGAAAGACTTGCAAATAATCCCAAATAAATGTTGGTCCTCAAGAATTATATTCTTCGTGCGTAACTTTGTGGTTTTGTTGTTTTTTCGATTTGTTCAGTTTTTTGTTTTGCTGTTGTTGCCTTGTTATTAGTTATCCTTGTAGCGACAACGACGGCCTTTCAACCTACCGCAAAGAAAATGACCTTTTGTCATTGTAATTTTTTGATTAAAAATAAGAATAATGCGAAAGGGTGCCTCTGTGTTTCCCCAGAAATGGAAAGTCAAATATTTGCAAGTAATTAATTGATAGCACGAAAACGAATAAGAAAAGCGCTGAATTTCAAGGACCTAAGAAAAATTTTAATTTCCCATTAAGCATGGAACAATGGATCAACATGTCTCGAATTTCAAGGTTCTTGGGAAAATTGAAATTTTTAATCTTAAGGCACAAAAAAAAAAACATTTGAGCTATAAAGCTGTTGCGTCAGGACTTGCCAGAATCTTTTTCTCCTTGTGGAAATATCGGTTAGATTGCAAATTTTGCCAAAATGTCGTTTCAAAAGAAAATTTTGCCAAAATTTCGTTTCAATAGGAAATTTTGTCAAAATTTCGTTTCTATAGGAAATTTTGTCAAAATTTCGTTTCTTTAGGAAATTTTGTCAAAATTTCGTTTCTATAGGAAATTTTGTCAAAATTTCGTTTCTATAGGAAATTTTGTCAAAATTTCGTTTCTATAGGAAATTTTGTCAAAATTTCGTTTCTATAAGAAATTTTGTCAAAATTTAGTTTCTGTAGGAAATTTTGTCATAATTTCGTTTCTGTAGGAAATTTTGTCAAAATTTCGTTTCTGTAGGAAATTTTGCCAAAATTTCGTTTCTATCGGAAATTTTGTCAAAATTTCGTTTCTATAGGAAATTTTGTCAAAATTTCGTTTCTATAGGAAATTTTGTCAAAATTTAGTTTCTATAGGAAATTTTGTCAAAATTTCGTTTCTATAAGAAATTTTGGCAACATTTAGTTTTTATAGGAAATTTAGTTAAAATTTCGTTTCAAAAGGAAATTTTGTCAAAATTTCCTTTCTATAGGAAGGTCATAATTTCGTTTCCATAGGAAATTTTGTTAAAATTTCCTTTCTATAGGAAATTTTGTAAAAATTTCGTTTCTATAGGAAATTTTGTCAAAATTTCGTTTCTATAGGAAATTTTTTCAAAATTTCGTTTCTATAGGAAATTTTGCCAAAATTTCCTTTCTTTAGGAAATTTTGTCAATATTTCGTATCTATAAAAATTTTTGTCAAAATTTCGTTTGTATAGGAAATTTTGTCAAAATTTCGTTTCTATAGGAAATTTTGTCAAAATTTCGTTTCTATAGGAAATTTTGTCAAAATTTGGTTTCCAAAGGAAATTTTGTTTAAATTTCGTTTCTATGGGAAATTTTGTCAAAATTTCGTTTCTATAAGAAATTTTGTCCAAATTTCGTTTCTTTAGGAAATTTTGAGAAAATTTCGTTTCAGTAGCAAATTTTGTAAAAATCTCGTTTCTATAGGAAATTTTGTCAAAATTTCGTTTCTATAGGAAATTTTGTCAAAATTTCGTTTTCAAAGGAAATTTTGTTTAAATTTCGTTTCTATGGGAAATTTTGTCAAAATTTCGTTTCTATAAGAAATTTTGTCCAAATTTCGTTTCTTTAGGAAATTTTGACAAAATTTTGTTTCTATAGGAAATGTTGTCAAAATTTCGTTTCTATAGGAAATTTTGTCAAAATTTCGTTTCTATAGGAAATTTTGTCAAAATTTCGTTTCTATAGGAAATTTTGTCAAAATTTCGTTTCTATAGGAAATTTTGTCAAAATGTCGTTTCTATAGGAAATTTTGTCAAAATGTCGTTTCTATAGGAAATTTTGTCCAAATTTCGTTTCTATAGGAAATTTTGTCCAAATTTCGTTACTATAGGAAATTTTGTCCAAATTTCGTTTCTATAGAAAATTTTGTCCAAATTTCGTTTCTATAGGAAATTTTGTCCAAATTTCCTTTCTAGAGGAAATTTTGTCAAAATTTCGTTTGTATTAAAAATTTTGCGAAAATTTCTTTTCTATTGGAAATTTTGTCAAAATTAAATTTTTTAGGAGACTAGCCGAACAGGGCCCGCTCTGCTGCGCCTTCTTGAACTTTCTAATATCTTTTTGAGGTGGGGACACTTCGCCTGAATGTGGATATCGAATTCATGCCATTGTAGCCTATGACGCTGAACGCATTCAAATCCTGGCGAGAACATCAGACAAAGCGGTGTTTATCCTCTCTTAATGTTGGCGACATTTGCGAGTTACAATGCCATGCATGGTCATTTAAAAATGTTCCCTAAGGAGGTGTCGCACTGCGGAACGCCATTCGGACTCGGCTATTAAAAAAAGGTTCCTTATCATTGAGTTTAAACCTGAATCGGAAAGCACTCATTGATGTGTGAGAATTTGACCCATCTCGGTTCCTGGTGGTAATGTTCTTCCTTAGGGTAACGTTCTCATTAGGGGAGGGATGACAGCTCAGACATTTCGACTCAAATATGGATATCAAATACGTGCTGCACTTCCAAATCCCTTTAATTTGAGCCCCATATTGCCATGGCCGGTAAATATGAACCGTTGGGAGAGTGTTTTGGGTCAAGGCTGCCACCGGCACTTTGCACTGAAAATAGATATCAAATTCGTTCTTTATTCCCAACAGAAAAAAAGTTCAGTTAAGGCGTACCCCAAAAAACTTGACTCCAAAATTGGATATCAAATTCGTTTTCTACTCTCAAATACCTTTCATTTGAGTCCCATATTGTCATAATGAGTCAAATAACCCATTTGACGTATCTTTAGGAGAAAAAACGTCACCTACACTTGAATGCAAATTTTAATGTCATATTCGTAATCTACTCCCTAGAAACTACTCCCAAATACCATTCATTTGAGTCCCACATAGCCATGGTCGGCTAATATGCCCATTTGGGGGTATTTGGGGGTGGGCAACCTCCCATTACTTGGACCTAATGTTTTATGCCATATTTGTGATTTACTGCCTAATACGTTTCATTTGAGTCCCATATTGACATGAACCTCGAATATATCTGCTTAGAGGATTTTCGGGGTTGGGAGGGGGGTGAGGGGCCGCTGGGTACTTGGACCCAAATTTTAATACCATATTCGTATTCTGTTCTCTTTTACATTTCATTTGATATCCTTATTGTACCCATTGGACCACTTTCTGTTGTGGCTGGCGTTTTTGGGGTAAGGGGAGGGTCCGCCTCTACCCGACATCTACAAATTATATTGACTATGTTTCCTTCCTGACAAACGTACACAATCTATGACAGTTTTAAGAAAATCGGTTCAGCCAAGTATCATATAGTCACAATGGGTCTAATGGCATTTTTGAGCGGTGGTGTGATCTCCTATACATCGATCTGATGTTGTCTGCCAGATTCGAAATCTACTCCCGAATACCTTTCACTTGAACTCCATATTGAAATGAACGTCCAATATGTCTATTTGGGGGAGTTTTGGGGTTGGGGCGGCCCGATGGGTACTTGGCCTTACCATATTCGTATTCTACTCTCTAATATCATTCATTTGATACCTGAATTGTCCCGATCGGTCCACTTTTGATTTTGGATTGTGTTTCTGGCTTAAGGGGGAGGGTCCGTCTCCCTTCCGATACCGAAATATTATATAGCCTATGTGTCCTACCAGACCAACCTACACAATATGCGCAAATTCCGAGAAAATCAGTTATACCGTTTTTCAGTCTATACGGAACAAACAACCCGAGTCCCATACATCCGTGATTGGCTAATGTGCCTATTTTGGGCGTTTTTTTTTGGGGGGGGGGGGGTGGTGGTGGTATAACCGCCTATACTTCGACATGAATTTGTATGTCAGATTCGTTATCTACTCCTGCATATTTTTCATTTAAGCGCTGACCAATTTATATGCTTATTGTCATTTTGGGGTTAGGGCGACTACCTGGGTACTTGGACCCAATTTGTAATACCATACTCGTATTCTACTCTTCAATACCTTTCATTTGATACCCATATTCTCCTTATCGGTCCACTTTTGATTTTGGGTGGTATTTTTGGGGTAACGGTGGAAGGTCCGCCCCCATCCGTTGTTAATAAATTATAAAGCCTATTCCTACTTCCTGACCATATTCGTAATCTACTCCCGAATACCTTTCATTTGAGTCCCATATTGTGATGATCGACAAATAAACCGATTTTAAGGGGTTTTGGGGCTGGGGCGGCACCCCAGGTACTTGGACCCAACTTTTATTATGAAATTCGTACTCTACTCTTGAACACCTTTCATTTGAATCTCATTTTGTCCCAATCGGTTCACTATTATTTTTGGGTGGTACCTTTGGTATAAGAGAGAGGGTCTGCCCCCCTCCCAATATCAAAAAATTGTATATCCTTTATTTTCTTCCAGACCAACCTACTCAATCTGTTAAAATTTCAAGATAATGGGTTCAGCTGTTTTTGAGTCTATACGGAACAAACAAATACAAATTGAATTTTATATATAAGACTGCTCCTCCTAGACCAACCTGCGGTATATGTGAACAATTTAAGAAAATCAGTTCAGCCGTTTTTGAGTTAATACGGGACATACACATTTACAAGCTCACAAACAATTATGCAAACACATTTTCTCTTATATGGTTACAAACTTATGAAAATATTTCTTTCTAAGGGGTTTTTTTTTAAATTTTTGTTACTATGGGATATTCTATCAAAACTTGGTTCCATTGAACAACAATGGGCCGCTTCCTAAAAAAGTAATTTTTTCAATCGCCTATGGAAAGGTCGTATACTACGAGTGGTTCGTCTGTCGAAATCACATTGGTGATTCAACGAATAGAGATATCTCCCTCACGTTTCCCACAGCTTACTTCCTATCGACAGAAGTCCATGATGGTTCAGGTTTGGATATGGTCCTTCAATTTGACTTTTGAGCCCTTAAGAGCCTCATTTGGGATTTTGCTGAAATTAGCCACCATTTGATTTCTTATGACTACCATGGGTGATTTTGCCGTAAGCAATCTTTTTCTATCGCCATGATTTTGCAAATTAATCAATGGTAAAAACATGCAACATATCGGAAATGGGCGGTATATCAATGATTTGCCATAATTTCCCCCTAAACCATTTTTGGTCTACAAAAAAAAAAAAAAAAACACATAAATTTATTTTAGAATTCATCATCACTTAAGTCAATATATTTTTCTTTACCAAACAAGCATTTCCAATAATTTACATAAGAAAAAAAAATACCGTCCACCTCATCATCATTCTCATCATCACAAGTGCGGGCATAACCCCAAGTCATTCGGGCAAAAGCATAGATGTACCGAAATAAACATAAATACAAACACACACTTACACCTAAACACACACAAAGTCGTACCCTCATGCTGCGCTGATGCTGTCCCAAGGAGCAGATTTAGACACAAATTTCATTATCTGTCAATTTTCCTCGCTCACTTATCGATAGCATAATGAAATTTCTGTTAAATAAACAATTGAGCGATATACGAGCATCCAAAGGAAAATCTATTCCTTATTTCAGTACCCGTGTTGTATCGTCCCTATATTTGCCGGATAGATTTTCAAAGATGCTCTCTAATGTTGTGCAGAGTGTTGTAAAATAAATTCCATTTAAGTTGACCCCTCCCCCCACCCCTCCCAAGAAAGTAAAAAACAGCTGTGCGTGCCTTGGATTCCTTTCGGTTTGGTGTCTTAGATGGATGTGGAATGTTGAACGTTGAATGTTTGCCATGTTTATCACATGGCGCTCGCTGTGTCGGTGGTAGTGTTGTTTTTAGGCCAAACAGTTGAGACAGCAACTCAGAGTTGCTGAATGACACAAACGGAAATGGAAAGTGGAACCGAAAGAAGTCCAAAGGGATATCCAAGGAAGGTTTAGCCATTTATAACCATTTTATAACATTCTGGTAAGGCAAACAATTTTTGTAAATTTTATACTTAAACAAGCAAGGACATGTTCAAGTCGAGCAAAGTCGACCTTTTGGATTCCCTACAGTAGTGATCGGAAAGTCAAAAGCGAAACCGTCATGCCAAATTTCGTGGGGATCGATTAACAAATCGCCAAAATAATGCAGTATTAGCTTAAATTAGGTGCAATTATGTATGGAAGCGAAATCTTAAGCGAATCCTACAAAAACCCCATACATATTGTGAAGGTCGCAGAAGAAAGCATTGTACAAAATGTTAGAGAAGATCGGCTGATTATTGCTGATGCCCTAGAAGTGAACATCGAGTGGTGCAAACATATGCAGTTATATATAAGTCAGAACCGATTTGGATGAACAGTGATCTGAAGAATCATAAGAAAATCACTGGTGCCAAATTTCGAGAAAATCGGTTCACATATGACCACATTATTCAAATGTAAGTCCAAGTCGGTGGACCGGATCCTTAGAGACTAGATAAACCATATGCTAAGGAACAGGTGGACGAATTGCGGGACCCATGGCATAAATATAAGGAAGAAAGTGGCATAGGGCATGCCAAAGGGGGGCACTTAATCACCATAAATAAACAACATACACACAAGTAAGAGCGTGCTATTGGATTGCGGATTTTTCATATAGTCGGCGTTGACAAATTTTTTCACAGCTTGTGACTCTGTAATTGCATTCTTTCTTCTGTCAGTTATCAGCTGTTACTTTTAGCTTGCTTTAGAAAAAAAAGTGTAAAAAAAGTATATTTGATTAAAGTTCATTCTAAGTTTTATTAAAAATGCATTTACTTTCTTTTAAAAAATCCGCAATTACTTTTTGGGCAACCCAATAAGTTTGGCCGGGCCGAATCTTATATACCCTCCACCATGAATCGAATCTGTCGAGTTCTTTGCGCAGTATCTATTTTTAGGCAAACAAAGAATAATGAATATGAACTGAGGAGGAGGAGGAGGAGGAGCTATATCAAGTTATAGTCCGATTCGGGGCTCAAGAAGCAAAATCGGAGGATCGGTTTATAGAGGAGCTGTGTCAAGCTATAGATCGATTAAGACCATATTCCACATGTATGTTGAAGGCTATGGGAGAAGGCGTTGTACAAAATCTGTGCCAAATCGGATGAGAATTGCGCTCTCTAGAAGCTCAAGAACTTAAGATCCCAGATCGGTTTATATGGCAGCTATATCAGGGTATGGACCGATTTGGATTATACTTAGCATAAATGTTGGAAGTGATATCAAAACACTATAAGCAAAATTTCAGTCAAATTGGTTGAGAATTGCACCCTCTAGAGGCTCAAGAAGTCAAGACCCAAGATCGGTTTATATGGCAGCTATATTAGGTTATAGACCGATTTTGACCATACTTCGCACAGTTGTTGGAAGTGATATCAAAACACTATATGCAAAATTTCAGTCAAATTGGTTGAAAATTGCGCCCTCTAGAGGCTCAAGAAGTCAAGACCCAAGATCGGTTTATATGGCAGCTATATTAGGTTATAGACCGATTTTTACCATACTTCGCACAGTTGTTGAAAGTGATATCGAAACATTATGTGCGAAATTTCAGTCAAATCGGACAAGAATTGCGCCCTCTAGAGGCTCAAGAAGTCAAGACCCAAGATCGGTTTATATGGCAGCTATATCAAAACATGGACCGATTTGGCCCACTTACAATCCCAACGTATCTACACCAATAAGAAGTATTTGTGCAAAATTTCAAGTGGCTAGCTCTACTCCTTCAAGATTTAGCGTACTTTCGACAGACGGACGGACAGATATGGCTAGTTCGACCTAAAATGTCACGCCGATCAAGAATATATATACTTTATAGGGTCCTAGACGCACATTTCGAGGTGTTACAAACAGAATGACGAAATTAGTACACCCCCATCCTATGGTGGAGGGTATAAAAAAGGATTCGAACCAGCTATGCAGAAGGGCCGCCAAGGCCTTGCATATAGCATATGACTGGACTAGACCCAGGGGTCTCAATGTTGACCCAGAGAAGACTGAAATATGCCTGTTCATGAGGAAGACGAAGGTGAGCCATTTCGACGCACCACGTTTCCTCAACAGGACGTTGTTGATATCTGCCAAGGTCAAATACTTAGGAGTGATCTTAGATAGGAAACTTAATTGGAGGTGTCACATTCAGGAAAGTACTGAGGAGGCTCACAGATGTTGAGCACTATGTAGATGTAGGGCCGTAGGCTCGAAATGGGGCCTGAATCCGAGGATTGTCCACTGGCTCTACAGGAGGGTGATTAGACCAATACTTTCTTACGCCTCAGTATTGTAGTTTGGTGGACTGCTATGGAGAAAAAGTGCCACATTAGGATCATACAACAGGTTCTAAGAACATGTTGTCTGGGCATAGGCGGAGCGATGAACACCACCCCCACTGGGGCACTGGAGACTATTCTAGATATCCGTCTCATTAGGTTAGGTTAGCTTAGATTGAAAAGAGGGTGCAGATATTAATCTGCCCCATTCCACTGTGGACATACACCTAAGCCAGTAATCGGCTTGTTGTGCGCTTTAAAACCTATAAAGTAACCTCATAAAAGAAAATTTTAGGTTAGGAATTCCGTGCTACTTACAAAATCCTTAATTGTTTTCATTACCACTCCCATAAGTTGGTTCATGTCTAGGATTGTGTCTCCACCTTAGTGGAGACCCGAACCATTAACATACAGATTAAGTATTAGGCAGCTACTGCGGCTATGAGACTTAAGGCGACGGGAGAATGGATTGAGGATGGGAGCAACTCATACCATCGCGGTATAATCGAGACGACGATAGGAAACCTGGAAGGAAGGGAGGAGGTTTCCCATCGGATACCTGAGACGAAACTTGAGGTAGAGTGCAAGGCACTGATGCAAGCGGCATAGTCTTGGACTGATGGAATCCTAGTATTGCCATCTGGAAGATCATGCTACACGGATGGATCAAAGCTAGAGGAAAGAGTGGGCCTGGGGGTCTACATTGAGAACCAAGGGACTGAGATCTGTTTTAGACTGCCTGGCCATTATACGATCCGGCTGGTGGAGATCCAGGCGATCACGCAATGCTTGAGGTGGTGTGGTGCTAACGTGAGGACGTCGACTGTGATCTTCTTTACGAACAGTAAAGTGGCCATAAGGGCAATAACAACCAGAACGGTAAGGTCGCGAACAGTCTTGCATTGTAAGAAGGAGATTAACGCCTTCTTTGAGGATGGCAAAATCTGCATCGTTTGGTGCCGGACCATAACGGAGTAAGGGGAAATGAAAAGGAAAGCGATTTGGCAGTGAAGGCCAGTGAACTGCCGTCAATAAACATGGATAACCCGATGCCTTTCGGGTCAAGGCAATCTGAGTTAAAGCTGTGGACGACGAATGCACATGTAACAGCGAAACAGTCGGTGGAACAGCGAAACAGTCGGTGGAACTGCGAAACAGTCGGTGGAACAGCGAAACAGTCGGTGGAACTGCGAAACAGTCGGTGGAACAGCGAAACAGTCGGTGGAACAGCGAAACAGTCGGTGGAACAGCGAAACAGTCGGTGGAACAGCGAAACAGTCGGTGGAACAGCGAAACAGTCGGTGGAACTGCGAAACAGTCGGTGGAACAGCGAAACAGTCGGTGGAACAGCGAAACAGTCGGTGGAACAGCGAAACAGTCGGTGGAACAGCGAAACAGTCGGTAGGACGGCATCCTATGGGTGATCCGGATCGTGAGAAGGCAAGGCTATTCCTGAAAGGAAGTAAGATGGAGGTCAGTATAGCTTTTGGTATCATAACGGGACAAATAGGACTACGAGCTCACTTATGCAAAATCTGTTCGGCAAGTGATTGCATGTGTAGGGAATGTGGGGAAGATGGTGAGACGGTGGAGCATTTCCTAGTTATTGCCCGCCTTTCGAGACCACGGGTACTTAAATGGAGACACAATACCAGACATGAACCAACTTAGGGACGTGGCATGGAAAACAATTAAGGATTTTGTCAGTGGCACCGAATTCCTAACTAAGATTTTCTTATAGCACCGAATTCCTAACTGAGATTTTCTTTTTCGAGGTTTCTTTTTATAGCATTTAGAGCTTCCATAGTGGCATGGGGCGGATCAATGTCCGCACCCTCTTTTCAACCTAACCGAAATCCAAATCGGACGAACACATATATGGGAGCTATATCCTAATCTGTGCCGATTTCTCCCAGTTTCAAAAAAACCTCGCCTCTAAGCCAAAAATTATTGTAAATGCTTAATTTGAAGACAATCGGTTGAATTTAATTGGACAAACAGACGGACCTAAACTAAATTGATCCTGAAAGTGATTTTGAGTCGATCCGTATATTCACCGGTATTTCTCTTCTTTCTGGGTGTTGCAAATAAATGCAAATGCAAATTTTTCCCATGGGGGCAAACTTCTCACCTACCAATGAGTGCAGTCCCATTCAAGTTTAAGATCAATGATAAGAGGCCTCCTTTTTATAGTGAGTCCGAACGGCGTGCCGCAGTGCGACACCTCTTTGGACAGAAGTTTTATATGGCATATTACCTCACAAATGTTGCCAGCATTAGGAGGGGAAAGCCATCGCTGAAAATTTTTTCTGATGGCCTCGCCAGGATTCGAACCCAGGCGTTCAGCGTCATAGGCGGACATGCTAACCTCTGTGCTACGGTGGCCTCCAAATTAATGCACATAGTTATAATACCCTGTGCCCCAGTAGTGGTGTAGGGTATAATAAATGAATAAATCGATTTAAGTCTTTTTTTTATGGAGAATAAGGCAAAACTCACACACACACACATACACACATATTGCACCTAATTATGTATGTCCACATAAATTCGAGGACTTCGAAATAATTTGAAAATCCGCGAACGTAACCATCATGGATTTTGTTTGATTAACATATAAAGACTTGGAACTAATTTTAGACTTAGTACACGGGAGCGTATGATCTATGTTCGCATTTTTAGATCATATCAATCATAAGACCCATGGTACCAAAGGCAATAGGAGATATTTAAGTGTATTTTTAAATCTCTTTACTTAAAACTTACCACAAGGAAATGTAACCACCTAAGCACAAAATGTACTTAAAGTTTTACTCTCTAATTGAAGGCACGCACTACACCTAAAGAATAAGAGCCCAATCAGCCAACCAAAAGGGCCGGAAAGGTTTGGGGATGTCGTGCGATTGGGAAAGACTTATGAATCTGTATGTAAACCCTGAAAAGACTGAGATCTGCGTAGGTGGGCCAAAGAGAATCCACGTTTCCCCAACAGAACGATTTCTATATCCGTCTGGGTCAAATACCTGGTACTGATCTTGAATAGGAAATCGAACTGGAAGATCCACATCCATGGGCGCACTGAGAAGGCCCACAAAAGTTGGGCACTAGGTAAACGAGGCGTGTGCTCGAAATGGGGCCTGAATGCGAAGATAGCCTACTGGTGGACTGCAATTGAGAAAAGTGCAACCTAAGAACAATACAACGGGCTCACAGTACAAGTTGTCTTGGCAAAGGCGGGGCGATGCCGACCATGCTCACAATGGCACTGTGCACTATTTTTGATATCCACCCCATAGATAAACAGATTTAGTATGAAGCAGTCACTGCAGGTATGAGACTTAAGGCTATGAGAGAATATGTCGAGGTTAGGATCAGGTCATACCAACGCGGAATAATCGTTGCAACGATGGGAAATTTGGGATGGGATCGAATACCTGAGACAAATATTGAGAATGAGTGCAAGGGACTTCTCCCAGCAGCACAGTCTTGGATTGACGGAACTGTGGCATTGCCATCTGGAAGGTCATGCTACATAACGCACCAAGGAACTGAAATCTGTTACCGACTGTCAGACTATTAGTGCAGGTGGAGATGCGGGCAACCACGTAATCCGTGAGGTGTTATGGTCTTAATGCGCGAACGTCGAGTGTGAATATCTTTAAGGACAGTAAACTGACAATCAGGGGAACAGCCAGGATGGTTAGGTTTTTTACACTCTAAGGTTTCTTCTTACATTTCAAGGCTATTTGCATGGAGTGTAAGAAGGAGATAACCGCCTTCTCAGAGAATGACATGATCAGCATTGTTTGGGTCCATACCGGTATAGGGGCGAATGAAAAGTCAGATGTATTGGCCGTGAATGAGAGGTATTTCAGGGTGATATTGTTCAAGTAAAGGTCGTGGGCAATGTGCAGGCATCCAGCACTGTGGTTCATTCAAACGGTCTGTGGGATAACGAAAACCTTATGAGGTGATCCGGAGCGAGCAAAACAAGGCTATTACTAACAAGAAGCAGAAGGATGGCTTTCGGTACTAATGCGAGTCATATAAAAAGACAGGCGAAATTTTGAATAATAATTCTGGCGTATGAGTGCCTGGGTTCGAACCCTGGCGAAAATAACTTTTGTTGGATGTGCCTCGTCTTCGAACTTAAATCGCCGTAGTAACTACAATTTTTAACCGATCTACACAAAATTTGACACAGATTGCTTCCTTACTGGCCCTAAGAAATCTGAAAAATTTCATCAAAATCGGTTCAAATTTGGATGTAGCACCCATACATATTTATCGCCGGATTTGCATTTATATCGCCGTAGTAGCAACAACTTTCAAACGATCTGTTTGAAAGTCGGTTCAGAATTATATATTGCTCTCATATACATATATAATTATATATTGCCCCAATTCATAATTGTAGGGTAGGTGTAGGGTATTATAGTCGGCTCCGCCCAACCTTTGCCTTTCCTTACTGGCTTTAAATATTTCTTCGCATTAATCAACACGAGCCTTTGTTTAGGCTATTGTCAAATGGTGAGAAATCCATTGAAAAAAAAACCTTTTTTACAGCAAGGTGTTCATGCAATATCGAATATGTGCTGGTGAAAGAAATTTCCAAGGATGCCCCTATCTTACGGTCGACCCCATTCTTACATGACGATCTTGGCTTATATGTTCACTCGTGGCATAATTGCTCTCTGGTACAGTGATCGTTTTTGGACGACCTTCACGGAATTCGACTTTGAGCGAGAATCAGCCAGGATTAAATTCATTATACCAGTTTATCACAAACCTTCTAATGGAAATGAGAGATTGCACCTGGCAACACTTGGTGATGCTTAGTCTTGAAACGTATAAAGCAGGCCTCGTACTACGTCCTGTTGAAGGAGTTGAATAAGGACAGTGCATTGCGTCTTCTTTCCTCGGTATAAGTTTAACAATACCAATCGTCTCGAGGGGAGGCCACCGTGGCCCAGAGGTTAGCATATATGCCTTGAACTTCGGAAAAACAATTTCAGCGGTGGTTAACCCTCCTTAATGATGGTGACTTTTGTGACGGGGTTTGCCATGTAAAGGTTTCTTCCCAAAGAGTGGGTTCGGAAAAAAAATGGAAATAACTCTGCCATTTTTAAACGGATAAAAATATTTTCACGAAGTTTCAGATGGTTATAGCTGAGCTGTAAACCAGTTGATGTGCAAAATTTCTGGGCACTAGAAGGCCGGGGGGTCATTAGTGAGCAAAAGATGGCCTTACAAAAATCTTGTTGGGTCTGTCAAAAGTGCATTAGGGGCTGATTTTCAAAAATTTTTATTTTCTGGAGAGTGCTCACGTATTTCTGAACACAAAACCTCCCTCGACTCTCAACGAGATGGATGAACAGTTCAAAATTCACCTGTTCTGGGTGCTGAGCCAATGAGATATCCTAGGCAGTTGTAAAGCTGCATAACTTTCGAAACTAGGAACTACCTTACACATTCCAGGGAAACTGGAATCTGTGGGTATGCCTCTAGCGGCATTTAAGCTAAGTACAACGAATGATAGTTGGTCGCAAAGAGGCGGCTGAGAGCATACCAAAACTATTGGGTTGCCCAAAAAATAATTGCGGATTTTTTAAAAGAAAGTAAATGCATTTTTAATAAAACTTAGAATGAACTTCAATCAAATATACTTTTTTTACACTTTTTTTCTAAAGCAAGCTAAAAGTTACAGCTGATAACTGACAGAAGATAGAATGCAATTACAGAGTCACAAGCTGTGAAAAAATTTGTCAACGCCGACTATATGAAAAATCTGCAATTACTTTTTGGGCAACCCAATATGTGGCCTAATCTAGACTTGAAGAGGTATACCGCTTTGCTGGCACTGGCTAGACCAGACGTCTCAGTCCTTATGTCCGTCATGACAGGTCACTGTCAAATCGAAAAATATGCCGACATACTGAAGTTTGCCAGTAACGACTTTTGCAGAAACTGTGAGGACATCGAACAAGAAGAGACTATAGAAAACCTTCTGTGTGTGTGTACCGCACTGGCAGCCGGAAGAAGTTTCACTTTAGGTTCTCATTTATTTGAGAACCTGTCTGATTTAGCGGATGTGAACATTCGAAAGTTATTGGGCTTTTTAAATCGATCTGGATGGTTCAACGGTAGGAACTAGAAGGCATCATCCTTCTTCTTTTCCTGTTGTATCAAAATGAACGAAAACGTCTAAATGAGACTGCCATTTGAATCTTACCTAACCTCACATAACCTACAAATCAAACTCTCCCCAAAATATATAAATTTGTGCCACATTTCTCGATGAAAACACTTTTGACTAAAAAATGCCAAAAATTTATTTTTACTTAAAATGGCATATGTTTTCCTGAAGGATCGTAGGAGCATATATTGAAAAATATAATTAATTATATCAGCTATTCAAATCAGTCAAAACATTTAAAATCGGTTGAGAAATGTCTTCACAAGTAACAAAATAAGGAACCAGCCTCTTAGAAAATTTCAAAAAAAGTTTGTTTTCGAATTTGTTGAACATCAAAGCATGTTTTTGTGGGATTTTTCACATTCCAATTTTGCCCATAAATCTCAGCTATAACCGTCTAAGATTTCGTGATGATGATAAAGAATCCCTTCTAAAATGGCCCGCTTTTTCCACAAATTTGTTTTCTCATCCCACTGTGCGCCGTTCGGAGCTTAAACTTGAATGAGACAGTACTCTTATGTAAGAAGTTTGTGCCTGTTCTTAATGGAAGGGTCATGGGAAAATCCTCATTTGAATTTCGACTCCAGGCCTATGCCCAGGTACCTTCTTCTACAACTACAGAGTGATATCATCCAGAAATGGGATTTTAAATACCGATCTCAGAGTGAAGAACCCACGTTCACCTCATTTTCTCATAAGCAAAATATGTGTTACGTACTCCTTGAGTCATCATTGTAACCTGATAAAATTACGTTTTGATGCAGTTTATGGGGCAGCAGCGTCATTGGTCTGTACTTCTTCCGTGATGTTCAGGACCGGCATGTTACAGTGAATGAAAATCGCTACCGTTCACAGACAGCAGAATATTTTTAGCCCCAATTGGATGATATGAACTTGGAGGACATGTGGTACCAACAGGACAGCACCACAAGCCACACAACGAATGTCACAATCAATTTTTTTTGAAACCAAGTTTGGGGCCACCGTAGCACAGAGGTTAGCATGTCCGCCTATGACGCTGAAAGCCTGGATTCGAATGTTGGCAGGAAGATCAGAAAAATTTTCAAAGGTGTTTATCCCCTTCTAATGCTGGCGACATTTGTGAGGTACTTTGCCATGTAAAAACTTCTCCCCAAAGAGGTGGCACGCCGTTCGGACTCGGCTATAAAAAGTAGGTCCCTTATCATTGAGCTTAAAATTGAATTGGACAGCTTTCATTGATTTGTGAGAAGTTTGCCCCAGTTCCTTGCCCATGGGCAAATTTGCATTTGCAAGTTTGGTTTCCTACCTTCTCGGTCATGCGATTTGAAGCCGTTAGACTACTTCCCGTGGGACTACGTCAAGTCTATGGTTAATGCCAACAAGCCAATGATGATTGATGAACTACGTGCGAATATCGAATTCGAACTCGAAATTGCTTGAAAACCGTCCGATTTATGCTTGAAAACCGTCGAAAAATGGGTTGAGCGTCTGGACTTCACAGAAATAAAGAATTTCGTTTATTAATTTATTAAAAAAAAAAAAAAAACTTTGTAGCGCTCTTATTGAAAACCCCGATACTTGTTGCTAAAAAAAATGTTTCTCTGTTAACAAAATTGACTTTATTCCCCAAGTGAGTCTGATTTTTGATTGTTGCCTTACTTAGCCTTGCTTTTGTTCATCTACCTTAAAAGTGCTGCCAGAAACACATCAACATCTTTATCTCTCCCACAAGAATTCAAAATAATTCCACCATTTAAAGAGAACTTATAATGCTCTCCCTGATTCGGAACTATTCACCTGAAAATCCCGTTAAGCCAAAATCTCTCTCCCAGATGTGGTCCATTAGATAAACTAACGCTCTGTTTACTTTAATGGCCAAACAGAATAAGTGCTGCCTATTCAAGTCATAGACTATGCAGACAGCTGTGTACACGGCCTTCATTCTTAATTACTGGCCATTTGCCAAATATGATATGCCATGGGTCCTTGGTTACATTCGCAAGTAATTTAAATTCCTGTCCATGCTTTAATTGCAAGACATTAAGCCGGGATTTAATTTGACTTTGATGGACATGCCTGAAAACACTTTGCCAAAGACAGGTTGGCTCAATGGTTCGTTGTTTGGATGATGGTGGTACTTACCCGTTGGACTTGGCGTTAAGGACATCATGTCAAAGCGTATATTGCGCGGCTCAAATTGATAATCTTTGAAAAATGTTAATTTCGCACCACGTGTCTTATTCAGACCACTCACGGCTGTGTGAATGGCCCGCAGATATTCACGCTTGCCGAAATTCGTATGCGGGGCAATGAGTCCAATATAGAGTTGTTCCTTATTCGCTGCCGATGATTTGCTGGCGCCACTGGACAAGCGTAACGCATGCGTTGGGGGACAGGAATACATTAACAGCATGATGACAACAAACAAGGAGAGACAACAAACCGACGATAGCTTTGTTGATGTGTAGACGAGGGGACGGGCGAAATACGCTGGCATTGTTGGGCTGGGTGTGGTGTGTCTGAAGCTGGTCGGTGTGGAGTTTTTCTTGTCGCCAGTTGGCCAGGTGTTGTTAGTGGTGATGTTGATTCTTTTGTGGTTATTGCTAGTGGCATTGTCGCTGACTCGGTTGCTGGCGCTGGCAGTAACAACAGCTACAACTAACGCTGTAATTGTTTTAAGAAATCTTCTCACCAATTCTGCTGGGGCGGAGGTGTGGTTTTTATAATACTTTTGCTGTTGCTGATGGTGTAGGTGTAGATGTTGGCATTGGTAATGGCTTTGATTTGGTCTACCAAAGTGGCAGCTCTCTGCATGGTGTAGCTGCTGCTTCTGTTGCTCATGGCTTAGCTGGTGGGTAGAGTGTCCAATGTGTGTCGTTGAGTTAAGTGGAAAGAATTCCTGCTCCACTGTTGGTGTGGTCGTTGTTTTGGCGAATTCCTCTTTGAGTTGAGAGCTTGAGCTAGCGATTTTGTTTATAGTCGTTGGCTTTAGCAAGGGATTTACTAAATTAATTTCATCAAGCTGCAGGCTATGCTGAAGCTCTCCACTTCGCTGGTTATGCAATCGATGACTATTTCGAGGAACTTGAAGATTTTTCGTTTGCCCGTTTGGCGTAGTTGGCGCTCGATGTCTTGTCCTTACACACTCATCGCTTGTTGTTGTTGTTGTGGAATTCTGGAGCATAGTTTTGGCCAAACAGGTTTTGGCAGTGCTGTTTTGCATTTTTCGCCTTAGCTCTTGTCTACCGTTATGATGGCTAACCTGGCAATCATCTGTCATCAGCCATGTAGCTGATGGGTCACACATCATCTCATCACCTTCGACATAGTCATCAACATCATCATCATCGCCATCGTATTTCCAACGCTCATAGGTTTTGCCTTTCATCGAAACATACAGCTGGGGCATATCATTTGGAATATCTTCAAAGATTCGCATGTGCACATTGTCTACGGACTGATAGCAGTGACTCCTGAGTTTTTTATGCTGTTTAGATGCAGTGACAGATGCCGTTGATGTTGCTGTTGTCTGGTTTTGATGTCGCCCAAGATTCCTGCCGTGTTGTAGAGCAGACCTGCTGTTTAAGCCTTCATTGTTTAAAGCATGGCAAAATCCTTTCATTTTGTGTTGATTGCTTGCCTCTGCTCTTTTGTTGTCCTTTTGGAAGGGAGAGATGGTTTTTTTTGTGGCTTTCTTGAATTTTGGCGTTTTGTGCCAACTTAACTTAAGGTCGAAATCGCTTAGGGTGTTTGTTGCTAACTATGCTTGTTGCTGTTGCTCTTTTTGGGGGTTTTCGTTTTCGTTTTATTTGGCTAAATGTTCATTTTGAAAGGATTTGGCTTTTATGGCACAGCATTTGTGCCATATATATATACACAAGGCAGCCAACTTGTAGCCTTAGTAAACACAACAACAGTTATACCACTACTTTTGCTCCTACTGCTACTGCTGCTGACACCGCCTTGAGTTCCGTTAATGGCTATCAACGTCAAAAGGAATAAAATTCCCAATCTTAATGTTGACTATATGGAATATTTTGTATTCTGTTCCCCTTTGGCTGCTCGCTGTTGTGTTTACTTCAGTCCTATGGTATTTTGGTTTTTACGTTTTTTTCAGGTTGTTTTTTTCTTTCCTCTTCTTCTCCTTGGCTCTGGGTTTATAGCAAACAGCAGGACATTTTGCCAAGCTCTTTGGCTTGGCTAAATATGTTGGCAATCTTTTGATGATGCTGATGATGACGGTGATGTGGATGATGTTTTGGCGCTAGGTTAGAGCTTGGCAACAGCTATAGCGATGACTTTCTTCAGCTGCTTGGGAAGACCAAAAGGAGTCATCAACATTTTTCTTTTACTTATTTTTGTAGTCTTTTTCGATTTGGCTGTTTGTTTATATTTTTTTTTTTTTTTTTTTTTTTTTAGTTAGGATTTAAACGAGTTGCTATCGAGTCATACTTTTCCCCCCCATTTAACATGTTGGGGCCAAAAAGTCCATTTCCATTTGCTTCATTTGATTTCATTTACTTTTGCTTAGGGAGCTCTTGGTTGTGCTCTGTAATGAAAAAAAAAAGAAAAATAAATTCTAACTTGAGTTGAGAACCCAAAGAAAGGTTAAAAATAAAATAGATTTTTGCCAACTTTGGTTGCTATTTTTTGATTAGGCAAAGTTTGAGTTGATTTATTTTTCATACAAGTAGTAGCTGAAACCCCTTAATAACCAGCTGTGAAGCCAAGAACCATAAAATATGCACAGTCTCTTTCTTTGGACTATTTTATTGAGAGTGGATGGTATCAAACTTCTTAGTTCAGTATTCTTAGTAAACAAATTCAACAGAAAGAAGTAAAAACGTGCCAAGTTAGTCGAGGCAGAATCTTTGGAAGCCACCACTAAGGATTCAGGATTTATACAAAAATGTAATTAGTTAGTTGAAGAAAATATCTGAACTTTACGTGCAAAATTTCAAACAAGTAAAAAGGCATTGAGTTCGGCCGGGCCAAACATTGGATACCCACCACCTCGGGTATATGTAAACCCCATTTCATCACAATACGGTGAAAATTGGTTAATTTAAGTACCCAAATTCCCCAGCAACTTGGTCCCACATTTGGATATCAAATTCGTATTCTACTCGTAAATACCTTTCATTTGAGGCCCATATTGCCATGGTCGGTAAATGTGTCCGATTTTGGGGTGTTTTTGGGGTTGGGGTGGTCCCCCAAACATTTGGTCCGACAATTGAAATCAGATACGTTTTTTAATCTTAAATACTTTTTATTTGAGTCCCATATTGTCGTTATTGGTATATATATATATATATTTGGTAGGTTTTGGGATGGTATTTTGGTATCGCTTCCAACCATTGTGCCATGTATGGTTCAAATCGGGAGGGAGCATTTCTTATCCAATTTGGTTGTCATTTTGCATGTGGTGTTTTGGTACCACTTCCAACAATTGTGCTAAGTATGGTTCAAATCGGTCCATTAATTGATATAGCTGCCATATAAACCGATCTTGGGTTTTGACTTCTTGAGCCTCTAGAGGGCGCAATTCTCATCCAATTTGACTGAAATTTTGCACATGGTGTTTTGTTATTACTTCCAACAACTGTGCTTAGTATGGTTCAAATCGGTCTATAACTTGATATAGCTGCTATATAAACCGATCTTGGGTCTTGATTTCTTGAGCTTTTAGAAGGCGCAATTCCTATTCGATTTGGCTGTCATTTTGCACGTGGTGTTTTGGTACCACTTCCAACAATTGTGCTAAGTGTGGTCCAAATCGGTTCATACCCTGATATAGCTGCCATATAAACCGATCTTGGGCCTTGACTTCTTGACTTCTTGAACCTCTAGAGAGCGCAATTCTCATCGGATTTGACACAAATTTTGTACAACGGCTCCTCCCATGGCCTTCAACATACGTGTGCAATATGGTCAGAATCGATCTATAGCTCCCATATAAACCAATCTCCCGATTTTGCTTCTTGAGCCCCGAATCGCCCGTCCATGTTCATTATTCTTTGTTTGACTAAAAAGAGATGCTGCGCAAAGAACTCGACAGATGCGATCCATGGTGGAGGGTATATAAGATTCGGCCCGGCCTAACTTAGCACGCTCTTACTTGTTATATATAAGAATGCCGATTTAGGGTCTTAAGCCCGTAATAGGCGCGTTTATTATACGATTTCGATTAAATTAGAGGCAGTTGTTTTAACCTCCCGACATTCGACCCAAATGTGGTTCAGATCGATCTTTATTCCAATATTGCTATCATATAGACCGATCCGCCGATAAAGGACTTTAGGCCCATAAAAGCTGTATTTTTTAACCAAATCAGCTAGATTTTGACACAGTGATCTGCATCCGACCAGCATATGGTCCTAATCAGACTATATATTGATATAACTGTCATATAGACCGATCTTCCAATTTAGGGTCTTAATCCCATAAAAAGCTCATTTGTTGCCCGATTTCGCTGAAACTGGGACTTGTATAAGCGTTCTCTGGACCTGAACCAAATATGATCCAGACCAGTCCTCATTTGCATATTACTATGGATATGATAGTTGAGTTGTTATAAAAGCGGATGGGTAATTTATGCATATTGGTGGGTATCCAAAGTTCGGCACTACCGAACTTAACATGTTTCTGCTTGTTACTCAAATGTAGTTCGAGTGCGACTGTGTTGATGTGTTTGCGTGTTACTAGCTTTTGTTCTAAAACTCCTTTTTCTTTTGACATGTTTCGTCCTTTAACAACTTTAACTTTTGACACATGCAGACACGCTGGTAATTATGGCTCATTTGGCGCGTGTACGAGTTTTATAACTTTATATTTGAACTTTATGGTTTTTCATCTTCCGCACTCTTTATGCCAATCATTATTTTAGCGAAAATATTTAGTGAAAATATCTATAACATCCCATGCATATGTGATGAAAATCTGAAACTTTGGCTTATTGAAATTTCACTCACAAGTTATTTTAAGCAAAGGAATTTATCTCTACCCAGAGAATTTGCCATAATAGTTTGGCACAAATTTGGTTTCGTTGAAAATCAATTTCCAAGTATTACTCGCAAGTAAGTTGTTCACTAAAGGCATACAAAATTACTGAAATAAGCAAATGTTTGAAGCAAGTTGAAAATTTTCCCCTCCCCCAACCAGTTGGCAATAGGGCATAATATGAAGTATTAAACTATAAAATATCTCAAATAGATAAGAAGGGAAAAAAATATTTTCTTTGAAATATTTTTGGCAAACCGGCAAAGGCAAAGGAATGCAAAAGAGCTAAGTAAAAAAAAAAAAACGTTAATAGTGTTGCCCATTCATAAAATATTGTATTTTTAATATTTCTATGACTTGCTGCTAAGTGTCCTTCGGCATACGGACAGCAGCTGCCTTTTTATTGAAAGAAAAGTGAAAGAAAGGTTTCCCGGAATCACTTCTCGCTCAGGCAAAAGGCCAAAAATAATAAAAGCGAACTTTTGTTGTTTGCGGCTTCTGGTGCTTTGCACATAATACCACAACGAAATGCGATTAAGTGTGAATGACTTACTGCCAGACTTACTGTGATAAGGTAACAGTTATTTAGATGCCTTAATGGGGTGGGCAGGGGTAGAGGCGAGCTTTAATATCTTGGAATAACAAGCCCATTACTGGCACTCCCTTAAATGACTTTGTAAGAAGATTTGCAGCAGTGTAATTAAGTTGAAAGTCTGATGTTGTGGAAAGTTTATTATTGATTTCATTTCGAAGTATAAAACTACTGATGAGAGGTTGCATTGTTAAAAGGCTTTTGGTTAAATCGAATGAAAAAAATTATCAATACTTTGGGTTCATAAATAGTATATGGTGATTTTAGGTCGCCCTGTTACATTAACTACATTAGCTCGCAAATGGAGCATATATTTTTGACAGTCATAATTATACACTACACCACCTATGTGGTACAAGGTATTGTAACTTTGATGATTGGCATATTTTTAAATATTCTAAAACTGGGCGAATTGATGGCACGATGGAAAACCATACAGAAGTACGTTGTCTGCAAACCGACTACCAACCGATTAAAGTTGGAATTTTGAAAACCCAAAATATGCTACAAATTCAACTATTGAATCATATTAGCACAAAAAAAAATTGGAGACTTTTTGAGCAAAGGTTATAAGTGGCTAAAATTGTCACAATTCGAAATTTTTAAAACATCCAAACACTATTCCCCTAATTCAATTACTCAAATCTAATCTTAATTGCAGTTTTTCCCAAAAATCGCAAAAAAAAAATTTTTGAAGACTTTTTGAGCAAAGGCTATAAGTGGATTATATTTTCAAAATTCGAAAATTTTAAAACTTTCAAAAAAACTATTCCCCTAATTCAATTACTCAAATCTTATTTTATTTGTAGTTTTTCCCAAAAATCGCAAAAAAAATTTTGGAGACTATTAGAGCAAAGTGGTTATAGTTGGAATTTTAGAAATCAGAAATGCGCCCCTAATTAAAGTACTCAAATCTAATAATGTTCGCTTTTATTTTTCCCAAAAATCACAAACAAAATTTTGGAGACTTTTTGAGTAAAGGCTATAAGTGGCTAAAATATCAAAATTCTACATTTTTAAATCGTCCAAAAACTATTCCCCGAATTCAATTACTCAAATCTAATCATTTCTGCAGTTTTTTCCAAAAAATTAAAAAAAAAACATTTTGGAGACTTTTTGAGCAAAGTGGTTATAGGTGGAATTTTGGAAATCAGAAATGCGCCCCTACTTCAAGTACTCAAATCTAATAATGTTCGCTAAAGTTTTTCCAAAAAATCGCAAAAAAAATTGGAGACTTTTTTAATAAATGCGATAAATGGCAAAAATTATCAAAATTCAAAATTTTTAAATCGTTCAAAAACTATTCCCCGTATTCAATTACTCAAATCTAATCATATTCGCAGTTTTTCCCAAAAATCGCAAGAAAACATTTTTGGAGACATTAAGAGCAAAGTGTTTATAGTTGGAATTTTGGAAATCAGAAATGCGCCCCTAATTCAAGTAATCAAATCAAATTATGTTCGCTAAAGTTTTTCCTAAAATTCGCAAAAAAAAATTTGGAGACTTTTTGAGTAAAGGTTATAAGTGGCTAAAATTATCGAAATTCTAAATTTTTAAATCGTCCAAAAACTATTCCCCGAATTCAATTACTCAAATCTAATCATATTCGTAGTTTTTCCCAAAAAATGCAAAAAAAAAACAATTTTTGGAGACTTTTTTAGCAAAGTGGTTATAGTTGGAATTTTGGAAATCAGAAATGAGCCCCTAATTCAAGTACTCAAATCATATAATGATCGCTAAAGTTTTTCCCAAAAATCGCAAAAAAAAATTTGGAGACTTTTTGAGTAGAAGCTAGAAGTGGCTAAAATTATCAAAATTCAAAATTTTTAAAACTTCCAAAAACTATTCCCATTATTCAATTACTCAAAATTACAAAAAATTGCGATCCCAAAAATCGCAAAAAAAAATGGAGACTTTTTGAGTAAAGGCTATAAGTGACTAAAATTACCAATGTTCAAAATTTTTAAATGGTAAAAAAACTATTCCCCGAATTGAATTACTCAAATCTAATCATATTCGCATTTTTTCCCAAAAATTGAAAAAAAAAACATTTTTGGAGAGTTTTTGAGCAAAGTGGTTATAATTTTAAAATTTTAGTATTTCCAAAAACTGGGTGAATTTATGGCAGGATGGAAAACCATTCAGAAGGAAGTTGTCTGCCACCAAATATTATGCGTTGTTGCAAGTAAAACGCATCGTTTTCCCATTTAACTTGAAACTTAAAAATCCGAAATATGCCCCAAATTCAACTCTTCACGTCGAATAATTATCGCAAAAGTTTATCTCAAAAATCGAGAAATAAATTTGGAGACTTTGAGCAAAACTCAATTTTCAGCAAAACTGAACGAAATTTGGTTTTATCACTAGGCCCATCAATTTTTCTCAATTTCATCAATAGGTAACAACAATTTTTAAACGATCGGAACTACGATTCAGAAGAATGTTATTTTCAATCATATATTGTGCGATTTTGTAAAAAAAACACCGCGTTTCGCCACTTATATTTGGAATTTTTGGAAATCCGAAACACCCCCTGAATTCAACCACCAAATTGATTCATATTTGCTAAAAGTTTTCCCAAAAATTACAAAACAAATTTTTGGAGACTTTTTGAGCAAAGGCTATAAGTGGTTAATATAGGCAAAATTTAAAAATTTTTAAATCTTCCAAAATAGGCTCCGAATAAGCTCCGAATTCAACTATTCATATCGAATAGCATTCGTAAAAGTTTTTCCCAAAAATTTAAAAAAATATTTGGAGACTTTTTTGTAATGTCCATAGTAAATATAATTATCAATGTCCCAAAAAATTTTAAAACTTCCAAAAACTGGGCGAATTTATAGCAGGATGAAAACCTATTCCGAAGTATGTTATCTGCTACCGAATATTGTTCGTTTTTGCAAGAAAAACCCCGCGTTTCGCCAATTAAAATTGAAATTTTGAAAATCCGCAGTATGCCATGCATTCAACTTGTATCAAATTATATCATTATCGCAAAAGTTTTCCCAAAAAAGGTAAAAAAAAAGTTTTTGGAGACTTTTTGGGAAAGGCTAGAGTGGTCATAATTGTCAAAATATCGAAATTTTTAAGATTTCCGAAAACTGTCCGAATTTATGGCATGGTGGAAAACTATTCAGAAGTATGTTATCTGCAACCAACTATTGTGCGGTTTTGGGAGAAAAACGTCGCGTTTCGCCGCTTATAGTTAGAATTTTGGAAATCAGAATAGAGCCCCTAATTCAACTATTCAAAGTGAATCATATTCCCAAAAAGTTTTCCCAAAAATCGCAAAACAAATTTTGGAGACTTTTTGACTTGACTGATTTCGTAATTTTTAAAACTTCCAAAATGGACCGAACAGGCCCCGAATTCAACTTTTCACATCGCAAAGGTTCTCCCAAATATCGCAAAAAAAATTTTGGAGACTTTTTGAGCAAAGGCTATAAGTGGGTTAAATTGTCAAAATTCGAAATTTTTAAAACTGGAAATTTTTTAAAAACTGGGCAAATTTGTGGCAGGATGGAAAACCAATGAGAAATTTGCTATCGGCAACCAAATATTGAGCATAAGAGAAACGCAGCGTTTCACCGCTTATATTTGCAATTTGGAAATCCGAAATAAGCTCCGAATTCAACTATGCAAATTGAATCATATTCGCAAATTTGAAGACTTTTGGAAGAAAAATGTTACTTATATTTGAAATTTTTGAAATCCGAAATAGGCTCCGAATTCAACTATGCAAATTGAATCATATTCGCTAAAGCTTTTCCCAAAAATCGCAAAAAAAACTTTTTTGGAGACTTTTTGAGCAAAGGCTATAAGTGGTTGAAATTGTCTAAATTTCGAAATTTTTAAACAATTCTAAAGACTGGGCTAATTTCTGGTAGAGTGGAAATCCATTCAGAAGTATATTATATGCAACCAAATATTGTGAGTGTTTGCAAGAAAAGGACGCGTTTCGCCAGTTAAACATGGAATTTTCAAAATGCAAAATATGCTACTACTCAAATCATATCAATTGTGCAAATTTTTGCCCATGAACATTCCACTAAGAAACAACGGGCAAACTTTTCACATATCAATGAGTGCAGTTCGATTCAAGTTTAAGCTCAATGATAAGGGACCCCCTTTTTATAGCCGAGTCCGAACTGCGGGCCGCAGTGCGACACATCTTTGGAGAGAAGTTTTACATGGCCTAGTACCTCACAAATGTTGCCAGCAGTAGGAGGGGAAACCCATAGCTGAAAAATTTTTCTAATGGTCTTGCCAGGATTCGAATAAAGGCTTTCAGCGTCATAAGCGGAAATCGTGTCGTATCATTTTCGCAAAATTTTTTCCCAAAAAATGGGAAAAATTTTTTTTGGAGACTTCTTGAGCAAACCAAAATAATAACCACAATCAAGGTAGAGGTTATCAAGGTACAGGTCGTACTTGCTGTCCAATCGCCACGAAAATTTCAACAAGTCACTATTTTGGCTCAAGGACAAACGCTATTGGTTTTGGTAAACGTCGGTTCAGATTTGGATATAGCTCCCATATATATGTATCGCCCAATTTCCACTTAAATGACCGCAGTTACTACAATTTTCAGCCGAACTGCACACAATTTTACAACGATTGTTTTGTTACTGATTTTAACGTATCTGCAAGATTTCATCAAAATCGGATCAGATTTGGATATAGCTCCCAAATATATGTATCACCCGATTTCCACTTAAATGGCCGTAGTAAGTACGATCTGTACAAAATTTACTGGGCTTTTCATCCCATTGTGCAACGATAAGTGTGTAAAAATACTCATAAATAATTGAAATAAAGAAATTAAAGGTCATTATGGCATGAACAGAACGGATTTGCTTTATTAAAAGAGAATCCCATAAGATCGTCTAAAAAAACTTTGATGTGTGTAGTTAACCCATTATCATTGCAACTGAAAGAAAAGACTGGTAATGAAGGGATTTTTTTTTGTTATTTGTTGTTGCTATTCTGGGAAAAAAGGGTTAGCATCGTTTTTTTTTGTGTTTGTTTTGTGAATGACCATGGACTTTTGCCTTTTGAATAGACTGATAAGCAGGCTCATTCAAAGGCTGTTATATTAATTGTAGTAATTTAAAAGAGTCCACTGAGGCCTCTTAATGGCTTAATAGGCTTTTTAAACCTTTTCTTTACTCAGTGATAATTTTTTCATTTTACTTTCGGTATGTCACAAATAATGATACTTAGTATATACTAATTTAAGGCTATTTAAATACCCTTTTACCACTAAACTGGAGTAGGCCTTTGGGGTCTACTTTAAAGTGTTAACAAACACCATTTTTACATTAGCAATAGTCGGGTTCGGAATTACTTTCCAACATTGTCCGTCCAAGCCATTTTGAATATCTAAAGTTCATATTTGAGCTGGCAAATAAAGGGTGATTTTTTTTGCTTTATCTTTTTGGAAACGCTAGAATTTTGTTTCACTGTCATACATCTTCAGTTTGGTCTATAATTTAACTATGAATCGTCTTACAAACGAACAACGCTTGCAAATTATTGAATGTTATTATCAAAATGAGTACTCTGTTAAGAAAGTTCATCGCGCGCTTCTTCCATTGCCCGACGAAGCTCATTATTGGCTCATTAGGTACGTAGATAAGCAGAATTATCGATTTTGGTGTGAAGATCAGCCAGAAGCATTGTAAAAGCTATCAATGCCTACAGAAAATCACAGTTTGGAGCGGTTAATAGGCTGGTGGCATCATTGGATCGTACTTCTTCAAAAATGATGCGACTGTGAATGGTGAGTGCTTCCGTGAGATGAAATACAACATTTGTTTGCCCAAACTGTAAGAGCTTGACTTGCCTGACATGTGGTTTCAACAAGACGATGCCTCATGTTTGGATCAATGGAATAACAGTTGAGTAGGATTGTCGATTGAAGTGTAAAGATCAGCCAGAAGCATTGCAGAGAAAGTCACAATTGGTGGGGTTTATGGGCTGGTCGCATCCTTGGACCGTACTTCTTCAAATATGATGCGAATTGTAACGTAACTGTGAATGGTGAGCACTTCCGTGAAATGATATCCAACTTTTATTTGCTCAAAATGCAAGAGCTGGACTTGCATGACATGTGGTTTCAAGAAGACATGTGGCACCGTCTCGTAACAATGGACTTATTGAGAGGCGAGTTCGGTGAACATTTTATTTCACGTTCGGGACCAGCCAATTGGCCGCCTAAATTAAGCAATTTAACGCTTTTAGACTATTTTTTGTAGGGTTACATTGAAGCTCATCTCTATTCAAACAAGCCCGCTGCAATTGACGCATTGCGAGACAACATTGAAGCATTTATTCGTGAGATAACGGCGGTAATGTTGGAATGAGTATGCCAAAATAGGACTAATCTGATGGGCTATTTGAGGCACAGTCACGGTTAACATTTGCATGAAATAATCTTCAAGCATTCAATTATATGGACCATACTACCGTTTCAAATAAAGATTTCATGAATTTTTCTGAATTTTATGTTTTTTGGAGGCCACCGTAGCGCAGAGGTTAGCATGTCCGCCTATGACGCTGAACGCCTGGGTCCGAATCCTGGCGAGACCATCAGAAAAAATTTTCAGCGGTGGATTTGCCCTCCTAATGCTGGCAACATTTGTGAGGTAATATGCCATGTAAAACTTCTCTCCAAAGAAGTGTTGCACTGCGGCACGCCGTTCGGACTGGGCTATAAAAAGGAGGCCCCTTATCATTGAGCTTAAACTTGAATCGGAATGCACTCATTGATATGTGAGAAGTTTGCCCCCGTTCCTTAGTGGAATGTTCATGGGCAAAATTTGCATTGAATGTTTTTATACCCACTACCGAAGGATGGGGGTATATTCATTTTGTTATTCCGTTTGCAACACTTCGAAATGTCTATAGCCGACCCTATAAAGTATATATATTCTTGATCGTCGTAAAAATCTAAGACGATCTAGCCATGTCCGTCTGTCTGTCTGCTTGTCCGTCTGTCTGTCCATCCGTCTGTCTGTCCATCCGTCTGTCTGTCCATCCGTCTGTCTGTCCATCCGTCTGTCTGTCTGTCTGTCCGTCCGTCTGTCCGTCCGTCTGTCTGTCTGTCCGTCTGACTGTCTGTCTGTCTGTTCGTCTGTGTGTCTATCTGTTTGTCTGTCTGTCTGTCAGTTTGTCCATCTGTCTGCCCGTCTGTCTGTCTGTTCGTCTGTCTGTCTGTTCGTCTGTCTGTCTGTCCTTCTGTTTGTTTGTCTGTCTGTCCGTCTGTCTATCCCTCTGTCTGTCTGTCCGTCTCTCTGTCAGTCAGTCTGTCTGACTGTCCGTCTGTCTATCCGTCTATCAGTCTGTCCGTCTGTCTGTCCCTTTATCCGTCCGTATATCTATCTGTCCGTCTGTCTGTCCATCTGTCTGTCTGTCTGTCCGTCCGTATGTCTATCCGTCTGTCTGTCCGTCTGTCTGTCCATCTGTATGTCTGTCCGTCTGTCTGTCCGTCTGTCTGTCCATCTGTCTGTCTGTCCGTCTGCCTGCCGGTTTAAATCACGCTATAATCTTTAAAAATAGAGCAATTGAGCTGAAACTTTGCACAGATAAATAAAGAATCTGTGTCTATAGGCAGGTTAAGTTCGAAGATGGGCTATATCGGACTATACCTTAAAATAGCCCCTCTATAGACCGATCCGCCGATTTAGGGTCTTAGGCCCATAAAAGCCATATTTATTATCCGATTTTGCTGAAATTTGGGACTGTGAGTTGTGTTAGGCCAGTCGACTTTCTAATTTAATTTGGCCCCGATCGGTCCAGATTTGGATATAGCTGCCATGTAGACCGATCTCTAGATTTAAAGTCTTGGGTCCATAAAGGACGCATCTGTTGTCCGATTTCGCTGAAATTTGTGATGTGTTAGGGCACTCGTCATCCTTCTTCAATTTGGCTCAGATCGGTTCCGATTTGGATATAGCTGCCATATAGACCGATCTCTCGATTTAAGGTTATGGCCCTGTAAAAGGCGCATTTTTTGTCCGATGTCGCCGAAATTTGTGACTGGGTGTTGTGTAAGTCTCTTCGACATCCTTCTTCAATTTGGCCCAGTTTGGTCCCGATTTGAATATAGCTGCCATATAGACCGATCTCTCGGTTTAACGTCTTGGACCCATAAAAAACATGCATATATTGTTCGATGTCGCTGAAATTTTAGAGAGTGGGTTTTGCTAGGCTCTTGGAAATCTTTCTTCAACTTGGTACAGATCGGTTCAGATTTAAATATAGCTGTCACATAGACCGATCTCTCGATTTGAGGTCTCATTTGTTGTCAGGCCCTTCGATATCTCTGTTCAATTTGGCCCAGTTCAGATTTCAGATTTGGTTCCGGTTTGGGTATAGCTGCCATATAGACCGATCATTCGATTTTAAGTCTTGGCCCCCATAGAAGGCGCATTTATGATCCGATTTCGTTGAAATTTGACACAGTGATTTACGATAGGCTTTTCGACATCTGTGTCGTGTATGGTTCAGATCGGTCTTTATTTGGATATAGCTAGCAAAAGGAGCAATATTTTGTGCTACAAAATTGAACAATGACTAGAGCTTATTAGACCACTCGATGTCCGTGCTGAATGTGGTTCAAATCGAACCCTATTTCGATATAGCTGCTATGGGTGCATAAATTATTCATTTTTCACCGGATTATGATGAAAGGTGGTTAAGATATATGCCCAAGGCCTTTTTATTTGTTACTTGTTTTATTTTTTATCATTTGAAAACAGCACAAAATGTTGGGTGTTTAAGCAAAAAGTTACTGCGTCCCATTTTTAACAGGCTTTCTGCTGTTACAGCAAATATTTTTGCTATTTTCACTAACAATTTTCTCTGAGTGCTTAATTGCAATAAGTTAATTTTTGAAAGACTGTAGCATGTTTGCAACTTATGGGCCAACAGGTTAGGTTAGGTTGAATGGGTCGCCCACCAAAGATGAGTTCACTCGGAGGCCAGTTTGCCCTATTGTGGTACCCTAGAGAGAGAAAGGGGAAGAAAAAGAAAAAATGTGATACCTCGTACTAGAGGTTATACACGAATAAAAAAAAAGGCAGGAGGAGTGGAGAAAACCAAGTGGCATGTGAAGAACGGCCTTTCGGTGCGCAAGCTAGGACCTACCTACGCCGGAGCCAGTGTCCCCCCTACGGCCTACGTTTCTATTGGGTTGCCCAAAAAGTAATTGCGGATTTTTCATATAGCCGGCGTTGACAAATTTTTTGACAGCTTGTGACTCTGTAATTGCATTCTTTCTTCTGTCAGTTATCAGCTGTTACATTTAGCTTGCTTTAGAAAAAAAATGACAAAAAAGTATATTTGATTAAAGTTCATTCTAAGTTTTATTAAAAATGAATTAACTTTCTTTTAAAAAATCCGCAATTACTTTTTGGGCAACCCAATATGTACATTAACAAAGCAAGTGCTCAATAGTCTCCTCCTCATCGAGGTAACTCCTCATTGTGCGATATCCCGATACGCGCCTCCATGCGGCCTATGGAACAGTGTCCAGTAATGACCCCAGTCAAAGTGCTCATCGACCTCTTATCTAACGCCAGCAATTCTCTCGTCCTCCTCCGTTCGATGGCCGGCCAACCATCCACCGTGTCCCACCTCGCCACCGACGCCGCCCTAGCCATCCCCTCTACGGTGTTCAGTAGCTCGACAAATGGCACGTAGGCAAGACCGATGACTGGTACGCCCGGCGCAGACGAACCCCTGCTGGCGCACTCGTCCGCGCTTTCATTCCCTGAAATCCCCTCATACCCAATAACCCATGTCAGCAGCACATCGTAGGCCCGGAGCCTATCCAGGGACTCCAAACAATCCGCCACGCATCTTGACCTCACCATCCTCAACCCCAAGGCCTTGAGCGCCGCCATACAGTCCACATAAATTCTGAGTTTCGAGAGTCTTGGTAAGCTCCTTACCAGAATTTCTCTAGCGGCCACTGCAATGGCATAGACCTCTGCCTGAAAGACCGTATACTCATCCGGCAGTCTCAGAGACATACTGATATTGAGTGCATCAGAGTAGACCCCCAATCCTGTCCCTGACTCCATCTTGGAGCCATCTGTGCAGAACGAAGTCTCATTTTCCTCAAGTATACCATCCGACCTCCACTCGTCCTCTTCAGGAAAACGAATCGCGAATGCCCTCACTCACTTGGGCGAACAAATATGACAAAACTGTCTCAGAATATTACGACAGAATTATGAGATCACAATATATCACTTCTATTTTAAGTTCATTCCACAGTGATGCCTATGAACTACCACTGTTCGTAAGTTTCATTTTGTAATTATTTTCAATGTTTTTCTGCATTACTGTTTTTATTTGCTCTGTTCCTGTCTTTTGTTGAAACTTTCTCTTGTTTTAAAGAAAAACGCTTGAAGTGATTTTTAATTAGCAGAAAAATCAATGTAATTACGGCGCTGTGGAAACATCTGCCTAGTCGTCAAACGGATGCCTCAAACGAGCCAACGAACGGAGCCAATTATTGACTGAAGGCAATTAATTACGTTAATATTTATTCAATGGCGATGAAGTTTTTCTCATTGCATAAATTAAGTCGGTCATTGGCTGCAAAGCTTGTCGAGGCTATGGCATGTAAAGGTCAACTAAAAAAGTTGAGAAAAAAAAGCTTCAAAGGAGACAAATCAAAGGTGGGAGGGAATTGAAACTTTCTAACTTTAGTTTCCTATAGAAACCAATAAGGAAAAGAAAAAGTCAGGCAGATCCAACTTTATTATACCCTACACCACCGAGTTTATGTTGTACTTTTAATAAACAATATCATCGTCGGCATCTAGTGAGACTTTTATTTTGTATACTTATTAAAATTTCGAATAGAACCTTGTAAGATTTTCTTATGACAGGACCTAAATTGTGTTTTTGTATAGCCTAAAAGTCCCATATCGGATGAAAGTTGTATACGTATATGTGAGCTTAATCTAAATCTAGACAATTTTTTTTTTTTTTTTTTTTTTTTTGAAATTTGTCGGTTAACTTAACAACGTGTCTAGCTCTTCTCCTTCTTAGAGTTGCAAACCAATTCACAAAGTTATAAAACCCTGTACCACAGTCATGGTGTGAGGTATAAACAAGTAAAAAAGCGTTAAGTTCGGCCGGGCCGAACTTTGGATACCCACCACCTCGGGTATATATGTAAACCACCTTTCATCAAAATCCGCGGCGACATCGGGCAATAAATGCGCTTTTTATGGCCCCAAAACCTAAAACCGAGAGATCGGTCTATATGGCAGCTATATCCAAATCTGGACCGATCTAAGCCAATTTGACGAATGATGTCGAAGGGCCTAAGACAACTCACTTTCCCAAATTTCAGCACAATCGGATAATAAATATGGCTTTTATGGGCTAAAGACCCTAAATCGGAGGATCGGTCTATATGGCAGCTATATCCAAATCTGGACCGGTCAGATCGGCGCATCGGTCTATATGGGGGCTATGTCAAGATATAGTCCGATGTAGCCCATCTTCGAACTTAACCTGTTTATAACACAAACAAGTAAAAGCGTGCTAAGTTCGGCCGGGCCGAATCTTATATACCCTCCACCATGGATCGCCTTTGTCGAGTTCTTTTCCCGGCATCTCTTCTTAGGCAAAACAGGATATAAGAAAAGATTTGCTCTGCTATTAGAGCGATATCAAGATATGGTCCGGTTTGGACCACAATTAAATTATATGTTGGAGACCTGTGTAAAATGTCAGCCAATTCGAATAAGAATTGCGCACTTTGGGAGCTCAAGAAGTAAAATAGAGAGATCGATTTATATGGGAGCTATATCGGGCTATAGACCGATTCAGACCATAAAAAACACGTATGTTGATGGTCATGAGAGAATCTGTCGTACAAAATTTCAGGCAAATCGGATAATAATTGCGACCTCTACAGGCTCAAGATGTCAAGATCCCAGATCGGTTTATATGTCAGCTATATCAAGTTATGAACAGATTTGAACCATACTAGGCACAGTTGTTGGATATAATAACAAAACACGTCGTGCAAAAGTTAATTCTAATCGGATAATAATTGCGACCTCTAGAGGCTCAAGAAGTCAAGACCCAAGATCGGTTTATATGGCAGCTATATCAAAACATGGACCGATTGGGCCCATTTACAATACCAACCAACCTACACTAATGAGAAGTATTTGTGCAAAATTTCAAGCGGCCAGCTTTACTCCTTCGGAAGTTAGCGTGCTTTCGACAGACAGACGGACGGACGGACCGACATGGCTAGATCGACATAAAATGTCACGACGATCAGGAATATATATACTTTATAGGGTCTCAGGCGAATATTTCGAGTAGTTACAAACGGAATGACGAAATTAGTATACCCCCCATCCTATGGTGGAGTGTATAAAAAAGAATCTGTGCAAATTTTCAGCTCAATATCTCTATTTTTAAAGACTGTAGCATGATTTCAACAGACAGACGGATGGACATGTCTAGATCGTCTTAGATTTTTACGCTGATCAAGAATATATATACTTTATAGGGTCGAAAATTGATATTTCGATGTGTTGAAAACGGAATGACAAAATGAATATACCCCCATTCTTCGGTGGTGGGTATAAAAACTCATATATCCCCGAAACCAGTGGAGATATTGTATATCAAGCGGGTAGGGATTTTTCAGCACTATTCAGCAAAAAAAAAAGAATTTTGAAAATCTGACCGCAAATGAAGATTTGGCAGCCCGGACAATTTTTCGAACTGCCTAGGTGGCCAATTTTAGAAGCCTGTCACACGATCTCGCTAACACCTCAACTCTAACTTTTCCAAATTTCAAAGAGATATCTCAATCCGTTCTCACACGTAATATTTGTATACCATAGGATGGGGGGTATACTAATTTCGTCATTCTGTTTGCAACTACTCGAAATATTCGTCTGAGACCCCATCCAGTATATATATTCTTGATCGTCGCGACATTTTATGTCGATCTAGCCATGTCCGTCTGTCCCTGCGTCCGTCCGTCTGTCGAAAGCACGCTAACTTCCGAAGGAGTAAAGCTAGCCGCTTGAAATTTTCCACAAATACTTCTCATTAGTGTAAGACGGTTGACATTGTAAATGGGCCATATCGGTCCATGTTTTGATATAGATGCCATATAAACCGATCTTGGGTCTTGACTTCTTGAGCCTCTAGAGTGTGCAATTCTTATCCGATTGCAATGAAATTTTGCACGACGTGTTTTGTTATGATATCCAACAACTGTGCCAAATATGGTTCAAATCGGTCCATAACCTGATATAGCTGTCATATAAACCGATCTTGGGTATTGACTTTTTGAGCCTCTAGAGTGTGCAATTTTTATCCGATTGGAATGAAATTTTGCACGACGTGTTTTGTTATGATATCCAACAACTGTGCCAAGTAGGGTTCAAATCGGTTCATAACCTGATATAACTGTCATATAAACCGATCTTGGGTCTTGACTTCTTGAGCTTCTAGAGGGCGCAATTCTTATCCGATTTAGCTGAAATTTTGCATGACGTATTTTATTCTTACTTTCAACAACTGTGTCAAATAAGGTTCAAATCGGTTCATAACCTGATATAGCTGCCATATAAACCGATCTGGGATCTTGACTTCTTGAGCCTCTAGAGGTCGCAATTATTATCCAAATTTTCCTGAAATTTTGTAAGACGGTTTCTCTCATGACCATCAACATACGTGTTTATTATGGTCTGAATCGGTCTATAGCCCGATACAGCTCCCATATAAATCGATCTCTCTATTTTACTTCTTGAGCCCCCAAAGGGCGCAATTCTTATTCGAATTGGCTGACATTTTACACAGGCCTCCAACATATAATTGAGTTGTGGTCCAAACCGGACCATATCTTGGTAAAGCTCTAATAGCAGAGCAAATCTTTTCTTATATTCTGTTTTGCCTAAGAAGAGATGCCGGGAAAAGAACTCGACAAATGCGATCCATGGTGGAGGGTATGTAAGATTCGGCCCGGCCGAACTTAGCACGCTTTTACTTGTTTAATAGTTTTTTATTGATTTTCTTCCACGTTGTGTCGTTGAGCTTAATCGTTATTATAATCGTTATTCGTTAATGAAGTGTTTATTGGCAAATTTCCAATTTAACCCATTCTACATTTCTGTAAAGCCCTCACATTGCCAACATATGTTAATGCAGCCGTTGTTTGCTCGTTATTTATAAAATGTCCTATTATAAAAATATTTTTTAAAAGACAAATACGCCCCAGTAAATATTTATTTTCATTTATAATAAAAACATAAACAAACAACAATTAATTAATGCACACCATGTCAACAGGAATATTTTCCAAGTGTGAAACTTATATTTAAAGCGGTTTTGCCCATTTTCAAATCGCTATGAAGTGTTGTGTAATTGTTTGAACAATAGAAAGTGACCAACTTTTTGCACTTTTTTGCGAATTGTTTTTGATGGTCAAAGCACAGCAGAGCAACAACAGTGCTTTATGACAGAACAATCAAAAGCTTAACACAGTACAATGCACAAAATTTAATAATTCATATGTTTAGTTTGTCCAAAAAAAAAAAAAACAAAAACTTTCATAAAAGGGATCCATGCGCCACGTGGTTGTGATGGTTTTTGTTTTTTTTTTTTTTGGACAAACTAAACATATGAATTATTAAATTTTGTGCATTGTACTGTGTTAAGCTTTTGATTTTTTTTTGTGCGCTTTGAAAAATGTGTAAAAACATGAAACTCCCAGAGGCTAAAAAAGTGCTCTGCACTTAAATGTGAATCAACTTTGGGAAACACAGCTGAGGTCTTGCTGTGGCTGCCGCTCATATTCAGGTCAAATGTTAAGGTTGGCCTCCACCCCAAGTTGTTCAATGTTCCAGTTACAATCGCATGGAGGTCATGTAAGCCAGTTATGTGTTTATAAAAATCAAAAATAATTGAATATAATTGCAATTTTATTTCGCTACCGTATATTTTGGGGAGAAAATTTTTAAAATTTAATTTATTATAACTTTATGGAAAATTTTAAATAAAATTTAAGTATAAATGGATTTCATTATGCAGGTGTTGAAAATGGAAAACCATTGGTGATGGGTATTCCGTGACTAATGCTGACGACAGTTCAAGGCAAGCATTAAATTGAGAAGTTTTTTTTATATCAATCAACTAAAAGTGGGTTATATTTCGAACCTCATATACCCTTCACCATGGATGGCATTCTGAAGAGTCCTTTGGATGACTTTTTTAAGTAGGGAGATAAGTTTATGTATGAAGTATATGCAAAATTTCAAGCACATAGCTTAACAACTTCGAAAGTAGCCATGCATTCTAAAGAGGGACATGCCCAAATCCTCTGTGAATCCCAGTAAAATATTTTTTTTTTTTCACTTGAAGCTTCTGTGGTCATTTTCTTCTATGTCGACTTTACTTTACGTTTTTTTTACCATTTTTATACCCTCCACCATACTATATTCGTCATTCTGTTTGAAACTCCTCGAAATATTCGCCTTAGACCCCATAAAGTAAATATATATTATTGATCGTCACGACATTTTATGTCGATGTAGCCATGTCCGTCTGTCTCTCCGTCCATCCGTCTGTCCGTTCATCTACCCATCCATCTGTCCGTCCATACGTATTTCCGTCTGTCCGTCCATCTGTCCGTCTGTCCGTCCGTCCGTAGGTCCGTCCGTCTGTCCATCCGCCTCTTCGTCCGTCTGTCCGTCCGTCTGTCCGTCCATCTGTCCGACCGTCTGTCCGTCCATCTGTCCGTCTGTCTGTCCGTCCAACCACTTAAAGCTTCTATGCTCATTTTCTTCTATGTCGACTTTTCGTTTTCCTTACCATTTTTAAACCCTCCACCATACTAATTTCGTCACTCTGTTTGAAACTCCTCGAAATATTCGCCTCAGACCCCATAAAGTATATATATATATATATTCTTGATCTTCACGACATTTTATGTCGATGTAGCCATGTCCTTCTGTCCGTCCGTCTGTCCATCCGTCTGTCCGCCCAACCACTTGAAGCTTCTATGATCATTTTCTTCTATGTCGACTTTTCGTTTTCCTTACCATTTTTAAACCCTCCACCATACTAATTTCGTCACTCTGTTTGAAACTCCTCGAAGTATTCGTCTCAGACCCCATAAAGTATATATATATTCTTGATCGTCGTGACAATTTATGTCGATTTAGCCATGCCCGTCTGTCCGTCCGTCTGTCCGTCCGTCCGTCTGTCCGTCCATCTGTTCGTCTGTCCGTCCGTCTGTCCGTCCGTCCATCCGTCCGTACGTCCGTCCGTCCGTCCATCACTCCGTACGTCAGTCCGTCCGTCTGTCCGTCCGTCTGTCCGTCCGTCTGTCCGTCCGTCTGTCCGTCCGTCTGTCCGTCCGTCCGTCTGTCCGTCCGTCTGTCCGTCCGTCTGTCCGTCCGTCCGTCTGTCCGTCCGTCTGTCCGTCCGTCTGTCCGTCCGTCTGTCCGTCCGTCTGTCCGTCCGTCTGTCCGTCCGTCTGTCCGTCCATCTGTCCGTCCGTCAGTTCATCTGTCTGTCGAAAGCATTCTAACTTTCGAAGGAGTAAAGCTACCCGCTTGAAATTTTGCACAAATACTTCTTTTAGGTGTAGGTCGGTTGGGATTGTGAATGGGTCATGTCGGTCCATGTTTTGATATATCTGCCATATATACCGATCTTGGATCTTGACTTCTTGAACCACAACAAATTTTTATCCCATTTGGTTGCAGGAGGTGCTTTTTTCCGATATTCAATAACTGTGCTAAGTATGGTTGAGATCGGTCTATAATCTAATATAGCTGTCATATAAACCAATCTGGGTTCTTGACTACTATCTTATTTGGATAAAATTTTGCACGACGTGTTCCGTCATGATTTCCAAGAATTGTGCCAAGTATGGTTCCGATCGGTTCATAACCTGATATAGCTGCCATATAAACCAATCTTGAATCTTAACTTCTTGAGTCACTAGAGGACGCATTCCTCATCCGATTTGGCTGAAAATTTGCATGAGATGTTTTGCTATGATTTCCAACAACTGTGCTAAGTACAGGTGAAATCGTTGTATAACCTGATATAGCTGTCATATAAACCGATCTGGGGTCTTCACTTCCTAAGTCTTTAGAGGGAGCAAATCCCATCCGGTTTCGCTAAAATTTTTCACTACGTGTTTCGTTATGACTTTCAATAATTGTGCAAAGTATGGTTCAAATCGGTCCATAACCTGATATATCTGCCATATAAACCCATCTGGGATTTTGACTTCTAGAGAGCAATTAATATCTGATTTGGGTGAAATTTTGTACAAAGGTTTCTCCACGGTCATGCTTTCAACATACGTGTTAAATATGGTCCGAATGGGTCTTTAACCTAATACATTTCCCTATAAAACGATCTAACTATATTATTTTTGAGCTCCTAAAGGGCGAAATCCTTATTCGTTTTGGCTGAAATTTTACACAATGACTTCTGCTGTGGTCCCCAACATTCATTCCATTATGATCCGAATCGGACCATAACCGGATATAGCTCCAATAGCATTGCAAATCTTTTCTTTTATCCTTACCTTTCCTTTGTTTGCCCAAAACGAGACACCGGGAAAAAAGAACTCGACAAATGCGATCCTTGGTGGAGGGTATATACGATTCGGCCCGACTGAACTTAGCATGCTTTTACATGTCCAAGGTAGTTTTATACCCACCACCACAGGATTGTGGCTAGCCTCTTATCCACCGGAGTAAGGCTTGAGACAAGGTGATTCAGTCTCCGACTTACCACAAATCCACAGCCAAATTCATGCCTCGTGTTATGGCTGCTTTAGCACAGTTCGCCACCGTATGGTAGTGTTGTGACACCATTCCCGGTCCATCGCTATTCCTGTACGGCGGTTTCGTCACCGTTTGGTGTTGTTGGGACACCATTCCCGGTCCATCGCAATTTCTGTAGGGCGGTTTTATCTCCCTTGAACTTCTCCCATACATCCGCCAGCGTGTATCGAGCAGTATACTGGCCTACTACCTAATTAGGCCCGACAAACTCAATGCCATTTTCACTTCCTTTTACATGTTTTTCAATTCCTAACAGTTTCCCCCGTAAAAACTTTCTATCTACCATATTCTCAGTGGAATAAAATTAATGACATCTTATAAATTCCCTTGACACCATGTTCTTGACATTGACAAGAATTAATTTATAAAAACTTGGTTATTTTGCACTATCCGAAAAGACCTTTTGACCATTTTTGCCATTTTTGAATTTGCATATTTATTGGATTTCTCACATGGTCATTGGCTTCTTAAAGCATCCAATTAGTTTCCTCTTGTCCATGCTTTTGTTGCTGCCTTAAATAGTTGGAGACCTTTTTTAAATGAAACGTTTTCCACAAAATTTAAAATTCAAATTTTTTTTCATCCCGATTTGGGTTCTGTACCACCCATCATCTGTTAGCAAAAAAGGGAAAAACGTGTGCAAATCACTACATCTGCATGTTTTGGCTATCTATGGTCACAGCTCTAAGGCGGGTTAAAGTTTAACCTTCTGGAAACGAAACATCTGAAAATGAGGCGAAAAAAAATTTAGAACTTAAAAGCCTCTACCACACTCAGTCCGTAATTTTTGCGCCATTTTCTTTTTTTATGGGTTAACGGCTTTCCACTGACCAGTTTGTTGGGTTTTTCTTCTTCTTTCCGCTTCATAGCCCACATTAACATTTTATTTTAATATTACCATTACCACAGCATGGCGGCTGTGTCTTTGTATATGCTTATGGTGATTTCAGAAAATAGTTTCAGTTCTTTTTTCTTTGTGTTTCTGCTCTTAAAATAGAGACAACATTGCATATCGCAGAGTGCAAGCTCCAAGCGTCTTTAGACTTAAACACTTTATACCACTTTAGATAATGGCCATGGATTTCAAAGTTTATTTTCTCTCATTGCACATATCCTTCAATTGTTGTGGCTTAGTTGGTGACAACAAAAAAATTGCTAAACTATAAAAATATTTTGAACAGAATGTGCCTGCTTAAGAGAAGAAATGAGCGGCATCTAGAGAATGATAGGAATTCTTGGAATCTACTTATGCTGGACTTCAGGGAGGAAAATTCTATTAGCAATAATGACAATAGTTATGACGATAATGTCATGCAGTCCATTGAAAAGGGAATAATGCAGCAACTAAAGCCAGGCAGACATAAATGATGGCTTTAACTGATAGTGCTTGGGATTGGAAAAAACATTTTTCACTCTGTTGCTAGTGTTAATTAGGGTTAATTTCGAAGTTCGCCCCGGCCGAACTTAATGCCTTTTTACTTGTTTCTCTTGCTCAGAACGCCACCATACTCTCGTTATTAAAACAAAGCTTAAAGTAGGATGAATCCGTTAAAAGATTCAGTATCTCAAATCGATTCCTGCAGGACTGTATACTCGTTCCGCAGTCTCTTCTACCCAGCCATAACGAGTGCCTCGTAATGCGGACGCTTTTCTTAGCCTTCCCTTTTCTTAGCCTTCCCTTTGCATCTAAAATATATAGAGTGGAACTGTGGCAGTGCCTATACTCCTTCAACATGCCAAGCCTCAGCCTAAGCGTAATCTTTGCGGCACAGTTGCGAATATAACCCTCTATAGGCTGCACCGGGATTGTTATACCTTTGTCAGCCTTTTATAGTCATCTATAGCATACAGAACCGAACTGTGGCCGTATCTATGCCCCTTCGGAACGCGCAGCTTTCTCAGCCTTAGCAAACTCAGTACTAAGATCTCAATAGGGTGCATATTCAGCAAATGCGTTGTGGATTACAACACTCCGGTGCTTCCGATTCCTGCAAGTCTCTGGACCTTCTCGAACTTCGCAGTATGAGTCCTCCAACATATGCATAGCCTTCTAACATTACAGCCCTTCTTTTGTAAGCACTAAACTCTCCACTGCTATATAAATTTTTGGCCAAAAATTAAAAACTAAACTCTCCTCTTACGAGGGCTGCTATATAAATTTCTGGCCAAAAATTAAAAATGATTTTATTGTGTTTCAAAATATCCTTGAGCGTGGTTTATAGACTTTGGTTGACCTCAAACCCCACTCCGGCTGAGACACCTCCAAAATTTGGTTATTGAACGCTTCAATGGCATTTTTTGGCAACGAAAATCATTTTTGCTCACCCATTTTTATCTGAAATGAAAAGAAGCCATTGGGTGCCAAGTCAGAACAATACGTCGGATGAACCATCAATTCGACATTTTGGTCGATCGAAAAGGCAGTGGTGTTAGTCGATGTTTGATAGCACGCATTGTCATGGTGAATAATGGTTAGCTATATCATGATAAAGTCCGTATTTCCGTCTGTCCGTCTATCTGTTTAAATAGCGCTACAGTTTTTAAAAATAGAGATATTGAGCTAAAATTTTGCACAGATTTTGTTTTTTTCCATAAGCAGGTTAAGTTCGACGATGGGCTATATGGGACTATATCTTGATATAGCCCTCATATAGACCGATTCGCCCATTTAGGGTCTTAGGCCCATAACAGCCACATTTATTATCCGATTTTGCTGAGATTTGGTAGAATGAGTTGTGTTAGGCCCGTCGACATCCTTCTTTAATTTGGCTTAGATCGGTCCATGTTTGGATATAGCTGCCATTTAGACCGATCCGCCCATAAAGGGTTTTAGGCCCATAAAATCCACATTTATTATCCGATTTTTCTGAAATATGGGACAGTGAGTTGTGTTGGGTCCTCCGACATCCTTCTTCAATTTGGCTTAGATCGGACCGGAATTGGATATAGCTGACATATAGAACAAAATCTCGATTTAAGGTTTTGGGGCCACAAAAGCCACATTTATTGTCCGATTTTGCAGGAATTTGGGACAGTGAGTTGTGTTAAGCCCTTCGATATGTATTATCCAATTTCGCTGAAATTTGCAACAGTGAGTTGTGTTCAACTTCTCAACATCCCTATCCAATACGCACCAGATTATTACAAAAGTTGGCACATAGACCGATCTCTCGATTTAAGGTCTTGGGCCCACAGAAGGCGCAGTTATAGTCCGATTTCGCAGAAATTTTGTTTTTCGAGTTGTGTTAGGCACCTCAACATCCCTTGTTTACTATGGCCCAGATCGTTTCAGGCTTCAGTAGAGCTGCCATATAGACTGATTTCTTGATTTAAGGTCTTGGGCCCATAAAAGGCGCATTTATAGTCCGAATTCGCAGAAATTTGAGACACAAGGTTATATAAGCCCCCTCCACTTTCTTCTTCGATTTGGCCTAGATCGATCTAGATTTGGATATAGCTGCCATAAAGTCCGATCTCTTGATTTAAGGATTTTTTGCGAATGTCAAAAGTATCTTACTTGGTAAAGATTATTTTTTCATTCATAGTTGATTTAATTCCATAAAAAAGCCCAGTATCGAACTACATCTTAAAAAATTGTATGCCCTCCACTAAATTCATCATTTTGTTTGTAACTCTTCGATATATTCGTCTCAGACCCCACAAAGTATTTATATTCTTGATCGTCATGACATTTTATGCCGAACTAGCCATGTCCGTCCTTCTGTCTGTCTGTCCGTCCGTCTGTCGATTCCGATCCGATTTGCCTGAAATTTTATACGACGTATCCTCTCATGACCATCAACGTACGTGTTTATTATGGTCCGAATCGGTCTATAGTCTGATATAGCTCCCATATAAATCGATCTCTCTATTTTTCTTCTTGAGCCCCCAAAGGGCGCAATTCTTATTCGAATTGGCTGACATTTTACACAGGTCTCCAACATATAATTTAATTGTGGTCTAAACCGGATCATATCTTGATATCGCTCTAATGGCAGAGCAAATCTTTTCTTATATCATTTTTTTGCCTAAGAAGAGATGTCGGGAAAGAACTCGACAAATGCGCTCCATGGTGGAGGGTATATAAGATTCGGCCCGGCCGAACTTAGCACGCTTTTACTTGTTTATTATACTCTACACCACCACGGTGGTAGAGGGTATTATAAGTTGGTGCATTTGTTTGCAACGCTAAGAAGGAGAAGAGCTAGACCCATTGATAAGTATACCGATCGACTCAGAATCACTTTCTGATTCGATTTACCCATGTCCGTTATTGAGTCCATATATTCTTGTAATCAAAGTGCAGGTCGCCTTTGTTGTCCGATTGTCACGAAATTTTGCACATATCACTTTTTTCGCCCAAGGGTGAACGCTATTGATTTTGGTAAAAATCGGTTCAGATTTAGATATAACTCCCATATATATGTATCGCCCGATATGCACTTCAATGGCCAGTAGCTACCATTTTCAACCGATCAGCACAAAATTTGGCACGGACTGTTTCGTTACCACTTTTAAAATATCTTCAAAATTTTATCAAAATCGGTTCAGATTTAGATATAGCTCCCAACATATGTATCGCCTGATTTGCACTTAAATGACCATAGTAGCTACAATTTTCCACCGATCTGCACGAAATTTGGAACAGATTGTTTTGTTCCTGATCTTAACATATCAACAAGATTTCATCAAAATCGGTTCAGATTTAGATATAGCTCCCATATATATGTTTCGCCCGATTTGCACTTAAATTACCATAGTAGCTACAATTTTCCACCGATCTGCACAAAATTCAGCACGGACTGTTTTATTACCAATTTTAACATATCCACAATATTTCATCACAATCGGTTCAGATTTAGATATAGCTCCCATATATATGTATCGCCCGATTTGCACTTAAATGACTATAGTAGCTACAATTTTCCACCGATCTGCACAAAATTCAGCACGTACTGTTTTGTTGCCAATTTTAACATATCCACAATATTTCATCAAAATCGGTTCAGATTTAGATATAACTCCCATATATATGTATCGCCCGATTTGCACTTAAATGGCCTTAGTAATAACAATTTTCAAATAATCTGTTTAAAAGTCGGTTCGGATAAGATAAAGCTCTTATATACATATATATTTATATATTGCCCGAATTCATAATTGTAGGGTAGGTGTATGGTATTATATAGTCATCTCCGCCCGACTTTTGCCTTTCCTTGCTGGTTTTTTATTAAAACAGTTCATCACCAACCCAAAAATAAATGAAATATTTGTTTAACATTGAGAATACTAAAATTAATTAATTTTTGAAAAAACACCCTATAGTAAAATATTTATTTTTTTATCCTAAATAAACAGAAAAGTATACACTTCAATTTCTATAGAAAACTACTGCAGATTGGTGATACTGTAACATACTCGTATTGAATTAAGCTGAGTTGAGTGCTTGTTTATGCATATTTGTGAGTATGTTTTCATTTTAAATTACACTAGTGTTTTCTTCTGCAATTTTCACTAAAAAAAGGCATCAAACTCTAAATGGTATACTGTAAAGGGGGGAAAAGGCAAACACTTAGGAATATATTAGGGTGATGACTTTTTATTTTTTAAAAATTATTTTCTGTTGAACAAATGAATGAACCTTTGTCTATTAATGACTTAAATAAAATTAAATTGATTTATATATAAAAAAAATCCCGCTTTGAAATTAAATTTTTTAAACCATCTTGTAGGTGCAGTTTTTTTCATTGAATCGCCTTATATTTTAGATTATAGCCAATTTTAAATAAAAGCTCATCACGGTATAATACATATGAGGGATATGAGGTCACCCTAATGTGTATATATGTATATGAGTATGTCAGTGTGAGTACTCTCAGTTTTCGTATGCGGCCATTATATAAAATCATTTATTGTTTAGTCATGTTCCATAAACACATACATGCATACCCATACATGCATACATATACCCTGGGTGGTAATACTCGTACACCCACTCGCATATCAACACAATTTTTCCAACAAAACATATAACCAGCATCAGCGTTAAAGAAAAAACTATACGCCAACATAAAAGTAAATACATTTATTTTATTAATAGTTATAAACATAAAAATGTACTCTCTGTGAAATGTTGGTAATATTTCTAAAAGAGAACACATAGCAAGGCAAAGCAGGACTCCAAGTGAAACGAAGCACAGAATTTGTAAAAAAAAGAATAATAATATTACTCATACGCTCCACTACTCCAACCCCACAGAAGAATCACTGCTATGACTGTACGACTGTCTGACGGACCGAGTAACTGTTTTGAGTGCTGCATAAATGGGGTCGGAATATTTTGTAACACTTGAACTGTTTTGAACTTTACAGAGCACTGTACTGCTTAGTACCATAAAAGCAGAACACATCCCAACCAATCACCATCATCTCGTCGTCTTTATCAACATCATCATTATGATTGCCAACAACAACATTTGGTATTCTGTTAAGCTCAGACAGATTTAAGGACTTTTCTTGCAGTTTTTAAAATATGCAAAAAATTTCCATCATAAATTTTCTTTAAAAAATCCCCAAAACATGGTCTATGGATTTGCGCCTAGATAGACATATACGTAGATAGCAATTCGATTTGATGGAGATAGATATTTGTAGGAACATTTCGAACACATGAGCATAGTAAAATGTCTTTATTACTCACTCACACTAGAGAAAAGAAATGAAATTATTTCTTGGCTTATAACTTTTAGCCTCATGTTGCTTAAAATCGGAGTAATGGGTTAATAGTATCCCATCTCGCAATTGGTTTTGGAACAACTAGGGTAGCGAGAATAAGTAAAAGCGTGCTAAGTTCGGCCGGGCCGAATCTTTCTAATCTCAATTACCTTTCATTTAAGCTACATATTGGCATGGTCGAAAAATTTTAACCCTTTGGGTGGTGTTTTGGGGAAAGGGTGATGCCCTAAATACATGGTCCTAAATTTGGATATCAAATTCGTATTATACTCCCAAAAACTTTTATTTGAGCCCCATATTGTGATGGTCAGTAAAAAAATGCTGTTTGTGGGGTATTTTGGGAAAGGGGTTGACCCCCAAAAAATTGGTCCCGAAAGTGGGTATAAATTCTTGCTCTGCCCCCCAATACCTTTCATTAAGCTCCACATTGACATGTTCGGTAAATATGGCCGATTTAGGGGTGTTTTGGGGATTGGGGTGGTCCCCCAAAACACTAAGCCCGGAAAATATATCAGCAACGTGCTCTATTCTCATATATCAACTATAGGAACCCCATATTGCCATTGGCCTCAAATTGGATATCAGATTCATATTTTACTCGGAAATACCTTTCATTTGAGCCCCATATTGCCATGGTCGATTTTGGGGTGTTTTGGGGATGGGGCGGTCTTTCAAACACTTGGTCCGGCAATTGGATATCAGATTCGTTTTCTAATCTTTAATACCTTTCATTTGAGTCCCATTTTGCGTGATTGGTGTAAATATATGTTTGGTAGGTTTTGGGGGTGGGACGCCCCCCCTAGGTACCACATCCGAAATTTGGATACCGAATTTTTGTTTGTAGGTTGCTATAAGAGAGCACACAAAATTTTACTTAAATCGCACCACCAATCTCCGAGATCGGGCGTTTCTGAAAATCAGGGTAAGGCGGAGATATCAGATATCAAAAAAATTAATACCCTATTTTCACCACGGGAGTACCATTTGTGAAAATTTCAAGAAAATCGGTTCAGCCGTTTCTGAGTCTATAAGGAACACACAAACAAACAAACACCAATTGATTTTTATATATAAGAAGATTGAATTTGTGTTTGTTTGTTCGTTTGTTTGTGGGTTTGTTTGTTTGTTCCGCATAGACTCAAAGATTGTGTAGGTTGGTCTGGAAGGAAACATAGGCTACATAATTTTTTGGTATCGGAATGGGGGCGGACCCTACCCCTTACCCCAAAGGTATTACCCAAAAATAAAAGTGGAGCGATGGGGACGATATGGGACTCAAATGAAAGGTATTCAGGAGTAGAGTACGAATTTCATATTAAAAAATGGGCCCAAGAAACTGGGGGCCGCCCCAACCCCACCCCAACCCCCTAAAATAGGTTTTTTGGACGATCATGACAATATGGGACTCAAATGAAACGTATTCGGGAGTAGATTGTGAACATGGCCTGGAAGGAGAAATAGGCTTTTGTTGATTTCGGAAGGGGGCGGACCCTCCCCCTTTACCCAAAAACATATAGACGTTCATGTCAATATGGGCCTCAAAAGAAAGGTGTTCAGGAGTAGATTACGAATCTGACATCCAAAATCAGTTCGAAGTATTGGGGGTCACCCTATTCCCCAAAAACGCCTTAAATGGGATCATGACTCTATTGGACTCGGTTTTTATACCCACCACCGAAAGATGGGTTAATATGTTAATTTTGTCATTCCGTTTGCAACACATCGCAATATTCATTTCCGATCATATAAATTATACATATTCTTGATCGGCGTAAAAATCTAAGACGATCTAGACATGTCCGTTAGTCTGTCTGTTGAAATCACGCTACAGTCTTCAAAAATAGAGATATTGGGTTGAAACTTTGCACAGATTCTTTTCGTGTCCATAAGCAGATTAAGTTCGAAGATGGGCTATATTGGACTATATCATGATATAGCCCCCCTATATAGACCCATCCGTCGATTTAGGGTTTTATGGTCATAAAGGCCACATTTATTATCCGATTTTGCTGAAATTTGAGTCAGTGAGTTGTGTTAGGCCCTCTGACATCCTTCGTCAATTTGGTACAGATCGGTCCAGATTGGATATAGCTGCCATATAGACCGATCCGCCGATTTAGGGTCTTGAGCCCGTAAAAGCCACATTTATTATCGAATTTTGCTGAAATTTGGGTCAGTGAGTAATGAAAGGCCCTTTGACATTCATCGTCGATCTGGCCCAGATCGGTTTAGATTTGGATATAGCTGCCATATATACCGATCCTCCGATATAGGTCTTAGGCCCGTAAAAGCCACATTTATTATCCGATTTTGCTGAAATTTGGGACAGTGAAATATGTTAGCCCACTCGATATCCTTCGCTTATTTGACCCAGATCGGTGCAGATTTGGGTATAGCTGCCATATACACCGATCCTCCGATTTAGGGTCTTAGGCCCATAAAAGCCACATTAATTATCCGATTAGGCTGAAATTTGACTGTGGGTTATATTAGGCCCTTTGATATCCTTCGTCAATTTGGCCCAGATTTGGATATAGTTGCCATATAGACCGATCCTCCGATTTAGGGTCTTAGGCCCATAAAATCCACATTTATTATCCGATTTCGCTGAAATTTGGGACAGTGTGTTGTGTTAAGCTCTTCGACATCCTTCGTTAATTTGTCTCAGATCGGTCCAGTTTCGGTTATATCTCCCATATAGACCGATCCGCCGATTTAGGGTCTTTGGCCCATAAAAGCCACATTTATTATCCGATTGTGCTGAAATTTGGGGCAGTGATTTATGTTAGGCCCTTCGACATCCTTCGTCAATTTGGCTCAGATCGGTCTAGATTTCGATATAGCTGCCATATAGACCGATCCTCCGATTTAGGGTCTTAGGCCCATAGAAGCCACATTTATTATCCGATTGCGTTGAAATTTTGGACTGTGAGTAATGCTAGGCCCTTTGACATCCTTCGTCAATTTGGCTCCGATCGGTCCAGATTTTGATATAGCTGCCATATAGACCGATCCTCCGATTTAGGGTCTTAGGCCAGTAAAAGCCACATTTACCATCCGATTTTGCTGAAAGTTGGGACAGTGAAATATGTTAGCCCACTCGACATCCTTCGCTTATTTGACCCAGATCGGTGCAGATTTGGATATAGCTGCCATAAACACCGATCCTCCGATTTATGGTCTTAGCTCCACAAAAGCCACATTTACCATCCGATTTTGCTGAAGGTTGGGACAGTGTCTTAGGCTCTTCGACATTCTCTATCAATTTGGCCCTGATCGGTCCAGATTTGGTTATAGCTCCCATATAGACCGATCCTCCGATTTAGGGTTTTAGGCTCATAAAAACCACACTTATTATCCGATTTTGCTGAAATTTGGGACAGTGAGTAACGTTAACCCCTTTGAAATCCTTCGTCAATTTGGCCCTGACCGGATCAGTTTTGGATATAGCTGCCATATAGACCGATCTCTCGATTTAAAATTTTGGGCCCATAAAAGGCGCATTAATTGTCCAATGTCGCCGAAATTTGGGATAGTGAGCGGTGTTAGGCCCTTCGATGTCCTTCTTCAATTTCACTCAGATTGGTCTAGATTTGGATATACCTGTCATACAGACCGATCTCTCGATTTAAGGTCTTGGCCCCATTAGAGGCGCATTTATTGTCCGATGTTGCCGAAATTTGGGACAGAGAGTTAAGTGAAGCCCCTCCACATATGTCTGCAATTTGGTTTAGATCGATCAAGATTTGCATATAGCTGTAATAAGACCGATATCTCGATTTAAAGGCTTGGTCCCAAAAAGGGCGCATTTATATACCGATTTTACTGAAATTTGACACATTGACTTAGGTTAGGCTTTTTGACATACGTGTCGTATAGGGTTCAGATCGGTTTATTTTTAGATATAGCCACTAAAGAGACCAATATTTTGTTATACACAATTGAACAATGACTTTTACTTATTAGTATTTGGTCCAAATCGGATCATATTTCAATATAACTGCTATGGGACATAAGATATGCAATTTTTTGCGGATTTTCATGAAAGGTTTCAAAGTTCGGCCCGGCCGAACTTAACGCCTTTTTATTTGTTACATAAAAGATGGGGTTTAAGACGAATATTTCAAGGTGTTGCAAACAGAATGACTAGATTAGTATACGCCCTTTCCTACGGTGGTGGATATATCAAAAATACTCTTTGTTTGTTGGGACACTCTCATATATATCCATTTGTCGATTAAGATTCTTGAACCCATTTCTCCACAAACTAAGTTTTGCCTATCCATGGTGATTGATATCCAAAGTTCAGAGCGTACAAACTTACTTCCTACTTTCTACTTGTTGTTTATTTTATTAAATTTTCACGTGCATTTTTTTTATTTTACCATATTTTGCCTCATTTGATGAAAGTAGAAAGAAAAAACTTTCCCAAAATCATCATCTCAAAGAATTTCATAAGTTGGGGCGAGTGAGTGCTCAAAGAACATGGCCTTGATTAACTAACTTTTCAGCCTATTTGGTGGGTGGACAGCAACACATTGGGGTTAGGTCGTTGCGATAGGTTGTATCCGGTGGGATTTGGACGTTTTTTGCTGTTGCTTTAACTCTTTTCTTTCTTCTTATAAATTAAGTTATAACTGTTTTTTCATATTTTTGTCTTTCACTTGTTGTTTCATGTTTTTTCTTTGGGCTTTGACTTCAGTGAAGTCGGTTTCTTTGAACGCACGTTAACATGCAAAAAATAATGTATTTTGTTTTTTTGGTAAAAAAATATAACTTTCACATCATTTGTTTGATTTTTTTTGTTTTTTAGTTTTACATTTTCAATTGAGTTTCCACGGATGTTGTTGTTGTTGCGGTGGGTTTTTTTGCTTTTCCTTTGGCTTTGTTTGAACTTTGGTAGATTTCATAACATGTTTGTTTGTTGGTTATTTGTATTTGTATTCGTTGTTTTTATTTTTGTGTGTTTTTTAAAGGGCTTCCCTTTTCAGTTTATTTAATTTTGACTGCTGCTTTCTGGCCTTTAAATTTTGGTGAAGAGGGATTTTAATTTTGTAAAGAGTTTGACTTTTTTTATTGGGGATTGGGGTATAATAATATCGTCATTCCGTTGGTAACACAACTGCATCCGTAGATCTATCTCCTACATATTTGAAAAATTCCTTCAAAGAACGTGTCACATGTGATAGGATGGTGGAGGGTATATTAGATTCGGTTAGGCCGAATTTAACGCTCTTTTGTTTGTTTTCTTCTTGTTAGCTTTTACTTCTTTAAAAAATTTGGCCCTGGCAAGAATAGTAGACAACCGCATCTGATATAAGACCACATTTGTTATCCCTTAGACTTTTCCACTAGAAAGCGTTCACGTCTTTGGTCCTTATGCTGTTAGTTAAATAACGTGTCATACATTTTAAATGTTTCCCTACATACATGCTATTGATACAGTCAACTGTGTTGCACAATGGGAAGAAAAAGTTTTTTTTGGCTAAATTTTGAGGCGTGTTGACCGTTGACTAAATATTGTTGACTAAATATTGAATTTCGGCTCTGCAAAGTTTGTATCACTATAAATCGTACGTCCGTAAATTTTAAAAAACCCTACAGCCTTCAAAATTATGCATTGAGATTTGGCCAAGATTCATCCTCCGAAGGTTAAGATCGAACTTAGGCGTTTAGTGAGGGCTATGCTTCCCTTTGCGCCATGTTGGTCTTCCTAACCGGTCTTGGCCTGATACAAAACATATTTTATACCCTCCACCATAGGGGGATATATTAACTTATTCCGTTTGTAACGCCAATGTGTCCATGAACATTTCATTGAGGAATAGTGGCAAACTTCTCAATGAGTGCTGTTCAAATCATGTTTAAGCTCAATGATAAGGGACCTCCTTTTTGCTGATGATTCCGAAAGGTGTGCCGCAGTGTGACACCTCTTTTGAGTAGAAGTTTTTAAATGGCTGCCATTCCATTTTTTATACCCATCACTATAGGATCGAAATATCAATTTCCGATCCTACAAAGTATATATATTTCGGATCGTCGTAAAATTCCAAGACGATTTAATGATGTCAGTATGTCTATCCGTCCGTCTGCTAAAATCACTCTACAGCCTTCAAAAGTTGAGATATTTAGCTGAAATTTGGCACAGATATGTCTTTAAATTCTTGAACGGGCCAAATCGGACCATATTTGGATATAGCTGTCATATACACCGATCTCCCGATAAAGGGTCTGAGCCCATAAAAGCAGCATTTATTACCCGATTTCGTTCAAATTTGAAACTGTGAGTCATTTAAAGCAAGTCTCCCAATATTCGAATCAAATAAGGTTAAGATCAGACCATATTTGGATATAGCTACCATATAGACCGATCTCCTGATAAAGGGTCTAAAGCCCATAAATTTTTTAACCGATTTTCCTAAAATTTGAAACAGTGATTAGTTTTAGGCATCCCGACATCCGACCCAAATATTGTTCAGATCGGACTATATTAAGATAAGCTGCCATATAGACCGATCTTCCGATAAAGGGTCCGAAACCCATAAAAGCTTCATTATTTACCCGATTTCGCTGAAATTTGAAGCAGTGAGTAGTTTTAGATCTTCCGATATTCGACCCTAATATGGTTCAGGTCAGACGATAGTTAGATATAGCTGTCATGTAGACCGATCTCCCGATATAGGGTCTGAGCCCATAAAAGCTTAATTTTTTAGCCGATTTCGCTGAAATTTTAAACAGTAAGTTGTTTTAAGCCTCCCGACATCCCTCCCAAATATGGTTGAGATCAGACTATATATAGATATACCTTCCAAAGAGATTGATCTGCCGATTAAGGGTTTGGAACCGGTAAAAGCCTTATTTACTACCCGATTTCCCTGAAATTTTAAATAGTCTATTTTTCTAAGCCTCCCGACATTCCTCCCAAATATGGTTCAGATCGGAGTATATTTAAATATAGCTGCCACATAGACCGATCTGCCGATTAAGGGTCTGGAACCCATAAAAGCTTTATTTATTACCCGATTTCGCTGAAACTTGAAAACGTGAGTTGTTTCAAGCCTTTCGACATCCGACCTGAATATTGTTCAGATCGGACTATACTTAGATATAGCTGCCACATCGTCCGATCTGCTGATAAAGGTTCTGAAGCCCATAAAAGCTTTATTTATTACCCGATTGCGCTGAAATTTGAAACAGTGAGTTGTCTTAAGCCCTCTGTCATACCACCCAAATATGAATCCGATCAGACTATACAGATAAAGCTGTCATATTGACCGATCGTCTAGTTTAGGGACTTACCCCCATAAAAAGCACGTTTCTTGCCTGATTTCGTTGAAACTGTTACTTGCATGTGAGTTCTCGGGACCTGAATAAAATATAATTGAGACCAGCCAATATTTAAATATAACTATGGATAAAGTAGTGAAGGTGGTGGGTATCCATAGCTCGGCTGTGCCAAACTTAGCACGTTTTTAACTGTTCTTTTTTCAAATAGCATTGTAAGTGACAAATATCGCCAGCATTAGGAGGGGAAAACCACCATTACAATGCTGTAATACCCAACACCATAGGATGGGGGTATACTAATCTAGTCATTCCGTTTGCAACACCTTGAAATATTCGTCTAAAACCCCATAAAGTATATAAATTCTTGATCGTCTCGACGTCTGCCAAAATCACCATAGCGGTTGAACGCGTAGAGAGAGGTCGCCGCTTGAAACTTTGCACAGATACTTAACATTGATGTAGGTCGTTGGAGACTGCAAATGGGCCATATCGGCTCAGATTTAGATATAGCTCCCATTTAAACCGATCTTGAGCCCTTACAAGCAGCAATTTCTGTCCGATTTGGCTAAAATTTTGCATGTGGTGTTCTTTATGTCTTCCAACAGCTGTCGGTCTATAAACTGATATAGCTTCCATGCGAAGCGGTCTCTCGTTCACCCTTGTTCGATTCCTAGTAGCTAAAATTTTTGCTGTTTTGACAGAAATTTCATATGTAGAATAAAATTATGCCATTCACCTTTATGTATTTTCTTTAAATTTTTGCAGAATTCATGTTGGTGGGTTCCCAAGATTCGGCCCGGCCGAACTTTGCACGCTTTAACTTGTTTCTGTGGTTTCGAGTCCATGCGTTCAGCGTCATAGGCTCACAGGATAACCTCTACGCTACGTCAGTCCGTTTGTTAGGTTAGGTTAGGTTTAAGTGGCAGTCTCCCATCAGACTCACTTAGACGTTTTCGCCCATTGTGATACCGAAGAAGAAGGAAGATGCCTTCAAGTTCCTACCGTTGAACCATCCAGATCGCCTTAAAAAGCCCAGTGACTTGCGAATGTTCACATTCGCTAAATCAGACAGGTTCTCGAAGAAATGAGAACCTAGAGTGGAACTCCTTCTAACTGCTAGTCCGGGACACACACACAGAAGGTGTTCTGCAGTCTCTTTTTCCTCGATGTCCCTACAGCTTCTGCAAAAGTCGTTGCTGGCAACCTACAATCTCTCAGCATGTTTTCCGATTAGACAGTGACCTGTCATGACGGACACAAAGATTGAGACGTCTGTTCTAGCCAATGACAGCAAAGCAGTAGACATCTTCAAGTCTAGATGGTGGTGGGTTCCCAAGTTTCGGCCCGGCCGAACTTAGCACGCTTTAACTTATTTCTATGTTTTCGCCAGGTTTTGAGCCCAGGCATTCAGCTTCATATGCTCACATGATAACCTCTGCGCTACGGCAGTCCGTTTATAAATCTTTGAAATATTGATTCTGAATTCTAAATCGATTTAGCAATGTCCGTCCATCTGTATGTCTGTGTATTTGTCGAAATCGCGGTAACTTTCGAACGAGTGAAGCAAGACGCTTGAAATTTTGCATGATGGGGCAATTCTTATCCCATTTTGACGTGATGTTTTGTTTGAACTTCCAGCAACTAGTATGGTTCAAATCGATTAATAAATGGTTTAAATCGGTTCATTACCCATATTTTTGCCAAATTAACCGGTCTTCAGATTATTAATCTGGAGCTCCTCGCTGGCGCAAACTCTTATCCGATTTGGCTGAAATTTTGCACGTGATGCTTTGTCTTAACTTCCAACATCTGTGCCTAGTATGGCTCGAATCGCTCTTTAACGTGATGTAGCTCCCATATACATCGATCTCTAGATTTGACTTCTTGAGCCTCTAGAGGGCGCCATTATTATCCGGTATGATTGAAATTTAGAATGTGATATTTATACCCCACACCATCACTGTGGTACAAGGTATTACATCCGGCCGAATCTTGTATACCCTCCACCATGGATCGCATTTGTCGAGTTCTATGCGCTGTATCTCTGTTAAGGTAAATTAAGAATAGTCCGATTCGGACCATAAATGAATGCTGAACATTGTGGAAGTCATTGTGTAATATTTCAGTTCATTCGGATGAGATTTGCGCCTTGTAGGGGCCCAAGAAACAAAATCGGGACATCGGTTTATATGGGAGCTGTATCAAGCTATTGATCGATTCAGACCATATTGAACACGTATGTTGAAGGTCATGGGAAAAGCCGTTGTACAAAATTGTACAAATCGGATGAGAATTGCGCCCTCTAGAGGCTCAAGAAGTCAAGGTCCTGGATCGGTTCATATATAGCAGCTATATCAGGTTATGAACCGATTAATCTATTTGAATCATACTTTACACAGTTGTTGGAAGTGATACCAAAACACCACGTGCAAAATTTCTGTCAAATTGGAAGAGAGTTGCATCCTCTATAGGCCCAAGAAGTCAAGACCCAAGATCGGTTTATATGGCAGCTATATCAAAACATGGACCGATTTTACCCATTTACAATCCCAACTGACCTACACATTAAAAAGTATTTGTGCACAATTTCAAACGTTTAGTTTTACTGCTTCGATAGTTAACGTGCTTTCGACAGACAGACGGATGGACGGACAGACGGACGGACATGGCGAGATCGACTTAGAATGTCATGACGATCAACAATATAAATACTTTATGGGGTCTTTGACGCATATTTCTAGGTGTTACAAACAGAATGACGTACTAATTTCGTCATTCCATCCTATGGTGGAGGGTATAAAAATCCTTGGATATAGCTCATATATGTATGTTCGTCCGATTTTGAAAAGTGCTCGTTTGTTAACCGATTCTCCCGAAATTTGGCAGAAAGTATTTTCTTATGACTCTTAATATTACTGGTGAATTTCATAGAAATCGGTTCAGATTTAGATATAGCTCCATATATATATATCTCCCGATTTTTACTTTTAGAGTCACTTCAAGTGCATTATTAACCAATATTGCCAAAATTTTGCACCACACTTTCCTCTACGACTACCACAATATCTGAGAAGTTTGTTGGAATTTGGTTCAGATTTAGATATAGCTCCCATATATATGTTCTTCAGATTTTGGGGTACTTTCGAATATTGTTGTCATTTGTTAAACGTAGTTATTACAGTTTGAACATATTTGCTCAAAATGTAATATGGATTGTTTAATAACCCATCTGAAAACATCCGGCGAGATCCATTAAAATTGGTTCTGAATTAGATGTAGCCCCTACTTTGTACTTATGGGCTATGTGTAGGGTATAATACAGTTGGCGCCGCCCGATTTTTGCCCTTCCTTACTGGTTTTCCCCTACCTTGCTAGTGCTCCATGATATATGGAAAAGACATTCGAAGAACTAAGTCCATGCCATCCATGGTGGAGCGTTAATAAGAATCAACCTAGCCGATCTTTAGGCGTTTTTACTTTTTTTTGAAAAATTTCTGTCAAAGAACTATTGCCAAGAAAATGTTTTTTTCGGGCCACAGTGCATTATTGGCCATTTATGGGCTTCACATCTGTTTGGCATGCAAGCATGTATGCAAGGTTTGAAGGTAAAATCGCCAAAAAAAAACATCCGCCAGGCGCCTTTTGATTCCATATGCGTCCCTTTAATGTTTTTTTGGCATTTTTAACTGATGCCTATTCAAAAAAGAAAAAAAAGAATAAAAAAAACAGCAACAAGAAAAGTTTTCCCCTGGTAAATTTGTTGGTTTTACACGGTTATGAGTTTCCGGTTTTCTTTTATCCCTACAAAAACAAAAATCAGCAGTTGTTTGGTGTCGTCTCGCCAAATTTTTGGCTTGCATTTGAAATTATTTTGCCAATGTTGTAGCCTTGTTTTTTCTAACCTCCCACAATGTAGGACAACTTAAGTACACCAATTTCGCTTTTATCAGATTTCTCCCCTTCTAACAAACGAAAGAAAAGAGTTCATATTCTTTGTTTGCTTATTTTTTTACTTTGCACCAACATAGCAGGTCAATATGTATTTTTGAAAAATCAGTACAAGGCTGTATTGAAAAAAGTAATCAAACTCGTTATGAAACTAGAAAATTCTTTTGTTTTTTTCTTTTTAATTTTCTAATGGCAATTTCTATAATTTTCCTATTTACACACCATACATACGATAGTTGGTTGTAAGGCAATATGCAGTCTTTGTCTTAAGCTTTTGTTTTTTCAAGAAAGGAATTTTCAATTATGCAGAAAAGCAAACAAGAAAAATATCACTTGTATTTCAACAATATGAACAATTTTAAGGCATCTTTTATGGAAGAGGTAGTTATATGGAATACATATGTCGTCTCAAGCTAGAAGTTAATGAGCATTGAACGATAATAATACAATAAAGAATGAAAACATTTTTCTAATGGTTATCGATATCAACGATGAGTGCCCCCGATGACATCAAAATATTTTCTTCAGATTTTAATCCGAAAATAGTATTGAAGAAAGCGATTCAGGGGATGATAGTAGTTCCTATGTAGTTCAGGTCCTGATTGGCTTTAGCTTGGCAATGTTCAGAACAATCATGGCATCTGCAGTAGCCACCTTTAATAGCGACTAACTGTAGTGAGCTAATAGTTGTCCTGAGACCTTTTAGTTTTGTACTTCTTGAACTAGACAAACAAGCTTAAGGCATTGGATTAGTAGCCTGAGATTGCATAGAATAGCAAAATGCTCTGAAACAAGGAAAAGAGTGTTGCGTTCGGACGGGCCGGACTTAAAACGCCCTTCACCATGGATGAAAATTAAGGAGTTCTAGGAATGCACTTTTCAAATAAAAGATGGCTCATATTTAAGAAGTTCTAGGAATGCATTTTTCCAATAATGAGATGAGATGAAACTTCATCAAGTTATTGACCAATTTGAATCGTACTAGCAGAGTCCGACGGCGTCCGCAGAGCTGGGAGCCTCTTTGGGGAGAAGTTTTAACATAGCTTTGTACCTCCCCAAACTTTCCAACATTAGAAGGGGATAGATAAGGTAAGGTCAGGTAAGTGTAGCAGACTCACTTAGACAATTTTAAGTCCATTGTGATACCATAGCAGCCATAGACTTCTGTTGGGAATCGAACCTACGACTCCCGCTCTGGGATCTGAGCACGCTATCAACTCGGCTAACGTAGCGCCTAAGAAGGGGATAACCACCGCTGACATGTTTTTTCTGATGTTCTCACCAGGATTCGAACACATGCGTTTAGCATTTTAGGCGGACATCCAAACCTCTACGCTACAGTGGCATCCAACAAATCGCTAAATACAATATTTTAATCAAACAGGGGGATCGATTTACAAGAAAGCTGTATCAGATTAAGGAGAAGATTTGTGTCAAACTTACCATGGTCAATCCATGGTAAAAATACATTCTAAATTTAAAATCCCAACTGATAAGCCGATGAGAATTATTTGTAAAATATTTCAATCCAATAGTTTTACTCGTTCGATAGTTCGATTTTTTCGAGAGACGGACAAACATATCTTTCTAAGTCCGATTTGAAATGACGACCAAGAACAATAAATGGCCGTAAGATGTGGTATATTAAACAAGTTACTCCGTCAAGGCGTAAAATCGCACGATCTAGGCGGCCAATTGATCAGTCCCGAAGGTGAAATAAAATGTTCACCAGACTCACTGCTCTATAAGTCCATGGTTACGCGTGCTGTGTGGCACGTGGCAACGTCATGTTGAAACCACATGTCATGCAAGTCAAGCATTTGCATTTTGGGCAAAAAAAAAACTTTGATATCATCTCACGGATATGGATATGCCCACCTCCATAGGATGGCGGTATATTAAACAAGTCACTCCGTAAAGGCGTAAAATCGCACGATCTAGGCGGCTAATTGACCAGTCCTGAATGTGAAATAAAATGTTCACCCGACTCACTGCTCTATAAGTCCATTGTTACGCGTGCTGTGTGCCATGTGTCATGCACAAATTAAGCTCTTGCATTTCGGGAAAAATAAGTTTGATATCATCTCACGGTAGCGCTCACCATTCACTGTTACTTTACAATTCGCATCATCTTTGAAGAAGTACGGTCCAATGATGCTACCAGCGCATAAACCGCACCAAACTGTTACTTCCAACACCTGTGCCAATTATGGTTTGAATCGGTCTATAACCTGATGTAGCTTTCATGTAAACCAGTCCCTAGATCATCCTTGTTCGGTTCCTAGAAGTATGTAGAATAAAATTATGCCCTTCAACTAAATTTATTTTGTATAAATTTTTAGTATAATCCATGGTGGTTGGATTTCCCAGAATCGGCCCGGCCAAACATAGCACGCTTTTACTTGTTTTTAGGTTACTATAAGAGATCACATAACATTTCGCCTTAATCGCACTACTCATCTCCATGATCTGACGTTTCTGAATATTAGGGTAAGGAAGAGGGTCCGCAATACCCTACATATATGATGGGATCATTATGCATCATCTGTGAATGCCATGATGCATAATCCACCACCATGGATCTCATTTGTCGAGTTCTTTTCCCGGCATCTCTTCTTAGGCAAAAAAAGGATATAAGAAAAGATTTGTTCTGCTATTAGAGCGATATCAAGATATGGTCCGGTTTGGACCACAATTTAATTACATGTTGGAGACCTGTGTAAAATGTCAGCCAATTCGAATAAGAGAGGATCCGTCGTACAAAATATCAGGCAAATCGGATAATAATTGTGACCTCTAGAGGCTCAAGAAGTCAAGATCCCAGATCGGTTTATATGGCAGCTATATCTGGTTATGAACCTTTTTGAACCTTATTTGACACAGTTGTTAGATATCGTACAAAAATTCATTCAAATCGGATAAGAATTGCGCCCTCTAGAGGCTCAAGAAGTCAAGACCCAAGATCGGTTTATATGACAGCTATATCAGGTTATGGACCGATTTGAACTATACTTGGCACAGTTGTTGGATATCATAGCAAAACACGTCGTGCAAAATTTCATTCCAATCGGATAAGAATTGCGCCCTCTAGAGTCTCAAGAGTCAAGACCCAAGATCGGTTTATATGACAGCTATATCAAAACATGGACCGATATGGCCCATTTACAATACTAACCGACCTACACTAATAAGAAGTATTTGTGCAGAATTTCAAGCGGCAAGCTTTACTCCTTTGGAAGTTAGCGTGCTATCGACAGACAGACGAACGGACGGACGGACATGGCTAAATCGACATAAAATGTCACGACGATCAAGAATATATATACCTTATGGGGTCTCAGACGAATATTTCGAGTAGTTACAAACAGAATGACGAAATTGGTATACCCCCCCTCCTATGGTGGAGGGTATAATACAAATTTGGTATTCAAATTTCGGATCGGGGGGCCGTCCCTCTCCCAAAGGTGTAAGAAAGTATTTAGGATTAGAAAACATTTCTCATATCCAATTGTTGGGCCAAGAGTTTTAGGGATCCCCATACCCCCAAAACACCCCTAAATCGGACATATATAGCGATCATGGTAATATGGGACTCATATAAAAGAAGAACACGAATCTGGTATCCAAATGTGGGACCAAGTTTTTGGGGGCTCACCCCTTCCCAAAACACCACCCAAACAGGACTTATTTACTGAACATGGTAATATGGGGCACAAGTGCGAATACTAATCAGATATAAAAGTGTGGGATCAGGTGATTGGGGGCGGCCCCTACACAAAAGCAACCTCCCACCCTCCCACAAATCTATGACCTTAGCAAGTGAAAGGTCTTTGGGAGTTAAGCCCGAATCTGATGCAAGGGTTGCATTTTTACCGACCATGGCAATATGTGGCTCAAATAAAAATTATTTGACATTAGAAAACTAATTTGATATCCACTTTGGGGGCCAAGTGTTAGGGGGAAGCCTCATCCCATAAACTCCCCTTAAACCGATGGCAATATGATGATAATGTTGAGAGTCAAGAGAAAATCCTTCCAAACAAATTTCGAGAGAATCGGTTTACAAATTACCATTTTACTGCAATATTGCTACAAATCGAACGAACATATATGGAAGCTATATTCAAATCTGAACCGATTGATGAAATGCGTCGGTAATGTCGAGGGTGAAAAGAAAATCCTTTCTACCTAATTTCCAGAAAATCGGGTAATGAATGACCATTTTATTGCATTATTACTGCAAATCGGGCAAACATATATATGGAAGCTATATCTAAATCTGAACCGACTTTTTCCAATTTCAATAGGCTTCGTCTCTTGGTCGAAAAACATGCCAGTGCCAATTTTGAAGACGATCGGAACTGAACTGTGACCTGTAGTTTTTAAACAAATTAACATAGACAGACGGACGGACAGACGGACAGACAGACAGACGGACAAAGCTATCGTAAATCGAACCAGAAAGTGATTCTGAGTCGATCGGTATACTTGGCAATGGCTCTCACTCTCTTCTTTTTGGGTGTTACAAACAAATTTACTAAGTTATAATACACTGTACCACAGTAGTGGTGTAGGGTATAAAAATGTCACTAAATTTTCTTTACAAGAAATTTCATTAAAATTTTGCCTTTAAAGAAAATTTTATTGAAATATTGTTTTCAGAGACGAAACATTGTCGTAGAACCCTACAACGATTTAGAAAAGGTATACCTTTTTATACCCTCCACCATAGGATAGGGGGTATACTGATTTCGTCATTCTGTTTGTAACAACTCAAAATATTCGTCCGAGATCCCATAAAGTATATATATTCCTGATCGTTGTGACATTTTATGTCGATCTAGCCATGTCCGTCCGTCCGTCCGTCCGTCTGTCTGTCGAAAGCACGCTAACTTCCGAAGGAGTAAAGCTAGCTGCTTGAAATTTCATACAAATACTTCTTATTAGTGAAGGTTAGTTGGTATTGTAAATAGCCCATATCGGTCCATGTTTTGATATAGCTACCATATAAACCGATCTTGGGTCTTGACTTCTTGAGCCTCTAGAAGGCGCAATTCTTATCCGATTGGAATGAAATTTTGCACGACGTGTTTTGTTATTATATCCAACAACTGTGCCAAGTATGGTTCAAATCGGTCCATAACCTGATATAGCTGCCATATAAACCGATCTTGGGTCTTGACTTCTTGAGCCTCTAGAGTGCGCAATTCTTATCCGATTGGAATGAAATTTTGCACGACGTGTTTTGTTATGATATCCAACAACTGTGCCAAATATGGTTCAAATCGGTTCATAACCTGATATAGCTGTCATATAAACAGATCTGGGGACTTGACTTCTTGAGCTTCTAGAGGGCGTAATTCCTATCCGATTTGGCTGAAATTTCGCAAGACGTTTTTTATTGTTACTTTCAACAACTATGGCAAATAAAGTACAAGTCGGTTCATAACCTGATATAGCTGCCATATAAACCGATCTGGGATCTTGACTTCTTGAGCCTCTAGAGGTCGCAATTATTATCCGATTTGCCTGAAATTTTGTACGACGGATTCTCTCATGACCATCAACATACGTGTTTATTATGATCAGAATCGGACCAAAGCCCGATACAGCTCCCATATAAATCGATCTCTCTATTTTACTTTTTGAGCTCACAAAGAGCGTAATTCTTATTCGAATTGGCTGACATTTTACACAGGTCTCCAACATATAATTTAATTGTGGTCTAAACCGGATCATATCTTGATATCGCTCTAATAGCAGAGCAAATCTTTTCTTATATCCTGTTTTGTCTAAGAAGATATGCCGGGAAGAGAACTCGACAAATGCGATCCATGGTGGAGGGTATATAAGATTCGGCCCGGCCGAACTGAGCACGCTTTTACTTGTTTTACTTTGCACCAACATAGCAGGTCAATATGTACTTCTGAAAATCAGTACAAGGCTGTATTGAAAAAAGTAATCAAACTCGTTATGAAACTAGAAATTTCTTTTGTTTTTCTTTTTAATTTTCTAATGACAATTTCTATAATTTTCCTATTTACACACCATACATACGATAGTTGGTTGTAAGGCAATATGTAGTCTTTGTCTTAAGCTTTTGTTTTTTCAAGAAAGGAATTTTCAATTATGCAGAAAAGCAAACAAGAAAAATATCACTTGTATTCCAACAATATGAACAATTCTAAGGCATCTTTTATGGAAGAGGTAGTTATATGGAATACATATGTCGTCTCAAGCTAGAAGTTGATGAGCATTGAACGATAATAATACAATAAAGAATGAAAAAAGTTTTCTAATAGGTATCGATATCAACGATGAGTGCCCCCGATGACATAAAAATATTTTCTTCAGATTTTAATCCGAAAATAGTATTGAAGAAAGCGATTCAGGGGATGATAGTAGTTCCTATGTAGTTCAGGTCCTGATTGGCTTGGACTTGGCAATGTGCAAAACAATCGTTGTATCTGCAGTGGCCACCTTTAATACCGGTTAACTGTATTGAGCTAATTGGGTTGCCCAAAAAGTAATTGCGGATTTTTCATATAGCCGGCGTTGACAAATTTTTTCACAGCTTGTGACTCTGTAATTGCATTCTTTCTTCTGTCAGTTATCAGCTGTTACTTTTAGCTTGCTTTAGAAAAAAAGTTTAAAAAAAGTATATTTGATTAAAGTTCATTCTAAGTCTTATTAAAAATGCATTTACTTTCTTTTAAAAAATCCGCAATTACTTTTTGGGCAACCTAATATTTGTCCTGAAACCCTTTAGTTTTGTACTTCTTGAACTAGACAAACAGGCTTAAGGCATTGCATTGGCAGCCTGCGATTTCATAAAATAGCAAAATGCTCTGAAACAAGGAAAAGGGTGTTACGTTCGGGCGGGTCGGACTTAAAATGCCCTCCACCATGGCTCATATATTGGAAGTTCTTGGAATGTATTTTTCAAATATGAGTTTGTGTAGAAAGGCCAAGTTATTACCCCATATGGATCATACTAACAATGGATGTTGGAAGTCTTAACAAAGCAAAATTCAACTTTTCCCATGAGCATTCCATTAAGGAATAGTGCCAAACTTTTCACATATCAAAAAGTGGTGTCCGATTCAAGTTTAAGGTCAGTGATAAGGGACCTCCTTGTTATAGCAGAGTCCGAACGGCGTTCCGCAGAGCAACGCCTCTTTTGGGAGAAGTTTTAATATGGTATAGTGCCTCAAAAAAGTCGCCAACATTAAAAAGGGATAGGTTGGTAAGAGTGTTAGTTCTCTACAGACACACTCAGACAATTTTAAGACCATTGTGATACCACAGTATCGTTAGACCTCAGGTAGGAATGGATCCCACAAACTCCGCTCTGGCAATTCAAGCACTCTTCCAACTCGGCTACCGGAACGCCTTAGAAGGGAAAAACGATAGACCTCAGGTAGGAATGGAACCCACAAACTCCGCTCTAGCAATTCATGCACTCTTCCAACTCTGCTATTGGAGCGCCTTAGAAGGGAAAAACCACCTCTGAAAGTTTTTTTCTGATGTTCCCACCAGGATTCGTTCTCACCATGGATTTAAGGTTTATTTCTATTTACAATTCCCACCAGCTTAAATAAAACAAGTAAAAAGGCGTTAAGGCCGGGCCAAACTTTGGATACCCACCACCTCGGGTATATATGTAAACCACCTTTCATCAAAATCCGGTGAAAATTGCATACCTTATGTCCCATAGCTGTTATATCGAAATATGTTCCGATTTGGACCAAATACTAAAAATAAACCGATCTGAACCATATACGACACGGATCTCGAAGGCCTAACATAAGTCACTGTCTCAAATTTCAGCGACATCGGACAATAAATGCGCCTTTTATGGCCCCAAAACCTAAAACCGAGAGATCGGTCTATATGGCGGCTATATACAAATCTGGACCGATCTGTGCCATATTGCAGAAGTATGTCGAGGGACTTAACTTAACTCACTGTCCCAAATTTCGGCGACATCGGACAATAAATGCGCCTTTTATGGGTCCAAAACCTTAAATCGGAAATCGGTCTATATGGCAACTATATCCAAATCTGAACCGATCAGGGCCAAATTGAAGAAAGATGTCGAAGGGCCTAAGACAGCGCACTGTCCCGAATATCAGCAAAATCGGATAATAAATGTGGCTTTTATGGGCCTGAGACCCCAAACCAGAGGATCAGTCTATATGCCTGTTCACGAGGAAGACAAATGTGGGCCAATTTAACGCACCATGTTTCCTCCATAAGACGATTTCGATATCTGACAAGGTCAAATACTTAGGGTGTGATCTTGGACAGGAAACTGAATTGGAAATGTCACATTCAGGAGCGTACTAAGAAGACTCACAGATGTTTTGCACTATCTAGACGGTTCGTAGGCTCGAAATGGGGACTGAATCCGAGGATAGTCTACTGGCTCTAAGGAAGCGCGATTAGACCAATAAATACTTACGCCTCAGTAGTTTGGTGGACTGCTATGGAGAAAAAGTGCAACATAAGGACCAAACAACAGGTTCAGAGAACATGTTGTCTTGGCATAGGCAGAGAGATGAGGACCACGCCCACTACGGTACTGGAGACTATTCTAGATATCCGACCCATAGATATACAGATTAAATGTGAGGCAGCCACTGTGGCTATGAGACTTAAGGCGATAGGAGAATGGATTGAGAATGGGAGCAGCTCAGGCGGCGATAGAAAACCAGGCGACGATAGGAAACCTGGAAGGAAGGGAAGAGGTTTCCGAGCGTATACCTGAGATGAATCTTGATGTCGAGTGCGAGACACTGTTGCCAGCGGCACAGTCTTGGATTGACGGAACCCCATTATTGGCATCTGGAAGATCATGTTACACGGATAAATTAAAGCTAGAAGACAGGGTGGGCCTGGGGTTTTACATTGAAAACCCAGGGACTAGGATCTGTTTTAGACTGTCTGACCATAAAACGGTCCTGCAGGCGGAGAGCGGGACGATCATGGAATGTGTGAAGTGGTGGCAATGTGAGGACGTCGAGTGTGAACATCTTTACCTACATTAAAATTGCCATAAGGGCAATAACAACTAGGAAGGTATGGTCACGAACAGTCTTGCAGTGTAAGAAGGAGATTAACGCCTTCTCTGAGGATGGGAAAATTCGCATCGTTTGGGTGCCAGGCCATAACGGAGTAAGGGGGAATGAAAGGGCAGACGATTTGGCGGTGAAGGCCAGAGAACTGTCAGAGTTAAAGGAGTGGGCGACGAACACCCTGTGCAACAGCGAAACGGTCGGTAGGACGGCGAAAATCCTATGGGGGGATCCAGATCGTGAGAAGACGTCGCTATTACAGAAACGAAGTAAGAAGGAGGTCTGTAGAGCTATTTGTATCATAACAGGACACATAGGACTACGAGCTCACCGAGCAAAATCGGTGCGGCAAGTGATAGCATGTGATGGTCATGCGAGGAAGATTATGAGACGTTGGAGCATTTCCTTTGTCATTGCCCTGCTTTTGCATCCAACAGATACTGGCACTTAGGTGGAGACACTATAACAGACATGAACCAACTTAGGGGAGTGGTATTGAAAATAATTAAGGATTTTGTTAGCAGCACGGTGTTCCTAACTTATAATTTTCTTTTTAGAGCTTACTTTATAGTTTTTAGAGCGCATAATAAACCGATTACTGGCTTAGATGTATGTCCATAGTGGCATGGGGCGAATTAATATCTGCACCCTTTTTTCAAACTAACCTAAACTAGATATAGCTCCTTCATATATCTTTCGTCCGATATGGCCTTTCTAAGATGTAGTAGCTACAAATTTGTTCAATTTGACGCCCTAATACTTATTCAAAATTTCACCAAAGTTTGTCCAGATTTGGCAATAGTTCCAATAGATATATATTTCATCCGATATGGCCCTTTAAGGCTTTAGTAGCCACAATTTAGATCCTATCGTAAGAAAATCTTAAAAGGTTTTATTCAATATTTCAATAGGTATGCTAAATTTAAGTCTGACTTGAGTTTAACATTGGTTCCATGTATTAAAAGTAGTACATAGACAGGGTGGTATTGAATATTATACATTCGTCCTTACCCCACATTTGCCTTTCCTTAGTGGTTTTAACTGGATTCATTCCTCCACTTTACGTCAATCCAATTAGCATTGGATACCTCTTTCCTAACTCCAGCTAGATTTTGTATACCCTACACCATTTTTGCATTTGTTTGTAACACCCAGAAGGAAGAGAGATGGACCCATTGAGAAGTATACCGATCGACTCAGAATCACTTTCTGATTTGATTTAGCTATGTCCGTCTGTCTGTCTGTCCGTCTGTCCATGTTAATTTGTGTACTAAGTACAGGTCGCAGTTGCCATCCGATCATCTTCAAATTTGGCACATTCCTTTTTTTTGACGTAGATACAAGGCATCTTGAAATTGGAAAAGTCTTTTCAGATTTAGATATAGCTCCCATATATATGTTCGTCCGATTTTGAGAAACATTGCAATAAAGTGTTCACCTGCCGAGGTCCAGAATTTGATTTAGCTTCCACTTTGTTCCTATAGGTTAGGCGATGTGTATACCCAACTTTTGCCTATCTCTACTATTTCTACCTATTCGATGTAATGGGTTAATGACAATTTTGTCTAAAGTTTGGCTCTTTGTGTTTCTTTGAGTAAAATAGTAAAAAATTTTTGTCCTAAAATTTTTTATGAAAAAATTATCGCTAAATTTTGAATTTGAATTGAAGAAAATTTCATAGTAATTTTGTTTTTTTTTACCCCCCACCCAAGAATGGGGGTATATTCATTTTTTCATTCCGTTTGCAGCACATCGAAATATCCATTTCCGACACTATAAAGTATATAAATTCTTGATCTAAGACTATCTCGCCATGTCCGTCCGTCGGTCACGCTACAGTCTTTAAAAGTAGAGATAGTGAGCTGAAATTTTGCACAGATTCCTTTTTTGTCCATAAACAGATTCTTTCTTTGTCCAGAGGCAGGCTAAGTTTGAAGATGGGCTATATTGTGCTATATCTTGATATAGGTCCCCTATAGATCCTTCTTAAATTTGGCCCAGATCGGTCCAGATTTGGATATAGCTGACCGATCTCTCTCGATTTAAGGTTTTGGGCCCATAAAATGCACATTTATTATCCGATTTCACCGAAATTTGGGACAGTGAGTTATGCCAGGTTCTTCGACATTCCTCTTCAATTTAGCCCAGATCGATCCAGATTTGGATATATTATAGCTGCCATATAGACCGATCTCTCGGTTGAAGGTTTTGGGCCCATAAAATGCACATTTATTATCAGATTTTGATGAAATTTGTGACAGCGAGTTGTGTTAGACTAGTCGATGTTCTTCTTCAATTTGACCCAGATCGGTCCGGAATTGGATATAGCAGCCATATAGACCGATCTCTCGATTTAAGGTTTTGCGCTCATAAAAGGCGCATTTATTGTCGGATGTTGCCGAAATTTGGGACAGTGAGTTGTGCTAGGCCCTTCGACAGCCCTCTTCAATCTGGCCCAAATCGGTTCAGATTTGGATATAGCTGCCATATAGACCGATCTCTCGATTTAAGGTTTTGCGCTCATAAAAGGCGCATTTTTTGTCCGATGTCACCGAAATTTGGGACTGTGAGTTGTGTTAGGCCTGTTTCTTTACGAACTTTGGTTTTGCCTTTTTTTTCCCACAAGACTAGATTGCTTTTTTTGTTTCAATTCAATTTGTTTATTTTCACAGGTTTGTATTTTTTTTGTTCCACTGTGCAATATTTACAATGTAGTATAAGCTTAATTAGGTAAGTGCAATATAAAACGAGGCAAGTGCAATATAAATTAAGGTAAGTGCAATATAAATTAGTTTAAACACTTTGTGCAATAATTAGGTTTTAAGAAAATATATGTAGGTAAATTTTAACAGTGTAGATAATAAGTAGTTAGTAATTTTATAATTTTTCTTGTGTTTCTTGCAATTTTTATTTCACTAATTTCCTTAGGTAAGTATTCTTCTTGTTTTTGTTTTGTTTTAATTTCAAGGTAGGTATTTAGGGGTCACAATATAGGTAAGTATGTTTATTTTCTAGATGGTAAGTATTTTTAAACAATTTCACATTTTAAACAGTTCTTAATTTCTTTGCTGTGTACAATTTAATTTCACTTTTTCTTTCTTTTTCCTTGCTCACAGGTTCTTTTTGTTGTTCTTTTTTTTTCTTGGTCGCGGGGGTTTATATGCGTACGGGAGTTAAGCTTGACTTCGAATAATTACCAAAAAGAAAAGAATATCATCTGCCAGTGGTTGGCGATGAACATTTGTTTGGCTGAATAACAACAAACAAGTATGTACCCAGCGACTGCATATACGCACGTTGGTATGAGTGCGTGTGTGTTTTACATGACAGACCGCTAGGCACATACCTGTTGCGTTTAGCTAGCACAGCAGCTATGATAAAAAAAATAGCACAACCATGAACATTCCGCCCCCCATGACCAAGTGTTACATTCCAAGATTTTAAGGGCTAAGTAAGTATGACGATGGAAGCCTTATTGATTTAGATTCCGAATAGGGCCGGATATGATGTATCCCAGTACCGTCCTATAGGCGTTGACGTCACCAAGTCCGGTAAATATGCGACCTTCTCTATGTATTGCAGAGTATGTATCTGCACCAAGCTCTAGATCGATAGGAACATTGCTTCTCGGGTCCGGGTCAGCTAGTGAGCTATCAGTTAAATCACGGGTCGGGTCGTGAAGAAGAGGGTCGGAATAGGGTTGTCTTGGCAGCTCGTCCGTGATGAGCGCGTTGACCTTTAACGCCCAAGTGCTAGTGGGTTGGCGAGACATAATTTTAAAGCTAGCAAATCGTTTACCTTGGTACAAAAACGTTCGAAGACCAAGCCGGCGGAACGTCGCATACGCGATTCTGGACATTATAGAGGACTGGCTTACCAGGACTCGCACAGAAGCCCAACTGTCGACGTCTTCACCGGTTATGCGTATAATGGCCGTCGGCACAAAAACAATGTCCCATAAGAAGCGGGGCGGTGTCACAGGCACGTCTATATTGAGGGGTGCCTCTTCGAGTTGAGGGGCCCCATGGAGTAGGGTGTGATGACGATCATGACAACGGCGGCACCCTGTGAGGCTTGTACAGTCTGGCGCTAGGTGACTTCTTGCCAGGCAATTTCTACAATAGCCTCTCCTTTCCACTGTTTCGTACCGTTGGTACGGGGTTTTGTCTCGAAAGCGCTGGCATGAGTTAAGAGCGTGGTCATCTTGGCAAAGACCACATGAATACTGCCATGTACTTGGACGACCACGCCCACGTTGCAAGTCCCGGTCCGCTCCAGGATGTCCTCTTTCCTGGCGATTGCCATCACGTCTTTCATTGTGTCGTGCGCCACGATTGTTTTCGCGAGGTCTTTCCTCCTCCTCTTGCCAATCTCCACGGGGTAAGTAGGCCGCCATTCCTGTAAGAAAAGTCTTGTGAGTACCGTGTTCTAAGGTTCGTGAGTACCCGACTAGTCATGCGGAAAACAATTTGACAATTTTAGTAATGGGTCTAGTGACTATTCCGTTTGACGTTCTAACATCTACTACTCTTATATTTTGATCTGTACCATGATAGGCCCTTTCAATGCGACCCATTGTCCATTCCGTAGGAGGGAACCTATCGTCTCTGATTACAACTAAATCATCCTTTGCGAGATTTTCCTGCTGATATTTCCATTTGGATCTGCGGTGCAATTCTTTCAAATACTCCGACTTCCATCGTTGGCAAAAGTATTGAGATACTATTTTGAGTCTTTTCCACCTATTAGCAAAAGAGACATCCTGATCTGAAACATCAGGCTCCGCTGGGGTCAGAAGTGGTGTACCAATAAGAAAGTGGCCTGGAGTCAAAGGCGAGAAGTCATTGGGGTCGTCGTTGGCTGGACTCAGCGGTCTGGAATTTAAGCAAGCCTCTATTCGAGTCAAAATTGTGGACAATTCCTCGAACGTAAAGTTCATTTTCGGAATAAACTTGCGCAAGTGGGATTTAAAAGACTTGACACCCGCTTCCCACAGGCCGCCCATGTGAGGGGCACCAGGAGGAATAAATTTCCAAACTAGATTTTGATAAACATTCTGCTGCAGCGTTTGGTTTTGTAGAGTCTTTAAGAACTCTAGACGATCCTTTTTAAGTAATTCAGAGGCGCCCACAAAGTTTTTCCCATTATCGGAGTAGATACAGGCCGGACAACCTCTACGAGCAATAAAACGCGAAAACGCCGCTAAAAAAGATTGTGTAGAAAGATCGGTTGTTGCCTCCAAGTGTATGGCTTTTGTCGCAAAACAAACAAAGATACAGACGTACCCTTTGGTAATCAGACAAGCACGACCTGAATAGTTTTTAATATTAAAGGGTCCTGCAAAGTCAACCCCGGTATTGGTAAAGGGTCTCGAGAGTGAAGTGCGCTCAGGTGGAAGGGACGCCATTATTTGTGATTGCAAGTGCTTTTTATACAAAATACAGGTCTTGCAGTTGTGTATAACTTTCTTAACAAGGGGTTTTAACCGAAATATCCAAAATTCTGATCGCAATAATCGTGTCATGAGCTGGTTGCCTCCATGAAGTGTTATTTTGTGTGCAAACTCGACAAGAAGTTGAGTCATTCTTGCATCATATGGCAAGAGAATGGGATGCCTTTCATTGTATGACAGTGCCGGTGATTGGACTAGACGCCCATTGGACCGCATAACCCCTTTCGAGTCTAAAAATGGGTTCAATGACAAAAGGCTACTGCTGGGCGACAATTTAGTTTTCTGTTCTAAATTGTGGTATTCGGAAGCAAAGTACTGTTTCTGAGTCATAACTAAGAGTCGTTGCTTTACGTCTTGTATTTCTTCAGCGGTAATCTTCCCAGACGAGATTCTAAGATGCGATCGACCTGCGCTAGTGTTTCGCCAAAATCTTAAAACATAACACAAAACTCGATATGCTCGAGACAAAGAAGAGAATCTTTCGAGAGGGTCTTCAAAGGTTGTAGTAGCAAAAACTTTAACTGCTTTCGCTTCTAAACTCGTGTCACTAAAAACTTCGTACGTTGGCCACCTGTCTTTCGGAAGTTTTAACCATAGGGGTCCGTGCCACCACAAATGATGACCTTTCAAGTCAGATGGTGAGCACCCTCGACTGGCAACATCCGCAGGGTTACTTTCGGAGTCAATATGCAGCCAATTTTCAACCCCGACGTTTTCCAATATCTCCGAGACGCGATTTCCCACAAATGTGCTCCAAGCACAAGGTGGTTTCTTGAGCCATGCTAGAACAATTGTTGAGTCAGTCCAGTAGTAAGTTGTGAAGTTAGAAATTTGAAGCTTAGCTATAATTGACGACGCAAGCTTTGATAATAAAACAGCCCCGCATAACTCAAGCCTTGGTAGCGAGATTTTCTTTATGGGGGCTACACGAGTCTTAGCAGCGAGCAAATATGTTTCTGTCTTGTGGTCTTCATGTTCCACTCTTATGTAAAGAGCTGCTCCGTACGCACTCTCAGACGCATCACAAAACCCGTGAACTTCAACTTGACACGAAGGCACAAACTGAATCCATCTTGGAACTTTTACTGATTCAATTTCCCCACAGTTTTTTACAAAGGTTTGCCAGTTTATTAATGCTATTGCTTTGAGCGTGTCATCCCAGTCTATTTTGTCAAGCCATACTTGCTGCATGACTAGCTTGGCGATTACAATAACTGGGGCCAACCAACCACAAGGGTCAAACAATTTGGCAATGGATGATAAGACCTCTCTTTTTGTGTACGTTGGTCTGACTTCTAATGATGGTGGTGTGAATGTGAAATAATCCCCAGAAATATTCCACCGAATACCAAGGGTTTTGGTTGAAGAGTCCTCCGAGAGCTCAAGCCAATTTACTGGCAGCAATTGATCGGCAGGTAAGTCTTGAATGACTTTGTGATCATTTGCTGTCCATTTCATGAGTTGAAATCCAGCCGAATCAAAGGCTGAGATTAACTCTTTACGAGATCGGATGGCTTCTTCAATTGTGTGAGCCCCGACCAGAACATCATCAACATACAGATTCTCTTGAATGATCTTTGATGCTAAGGGGTATGTGTCCGCCACGTCTTCCGCAAGTTGAAGAAGTGTTCGGATTGCAAGGAATGGTGCGCAATTTACTCCAAACGTGACTGTCAAGAGCTCAAAATCCTCGACTTGGTCCTTTGGAGATTTTCTAAAAAGTATTCTTTGGAATTGTGTCTGATTAGGGTCTAGGAGAATTTGCCGGTACATCTTCGTTACGTCCGCATTGAATACGTATTTGAAGAATCTCCACTTCAAAATTTGTAACACAAGGTCTTGTTGAAGAATGGGTCCAGCAAACAGGTTGTCGTTGAGGCTTCTTTTGTTCGAAGAAGGACTTGACGCATTGAAAACCACTCTAAGTTTCGTTGTGAGTCGATCTGGCTTGATGACAGCATGATGCGGCAAATAGTAATTGGGAGTCTTAGTTACCTCCTCGGCCGATAATCTCCTCATGTGTCCAAGTTCCAGATATTCCAGAATAGTTTTATCATATTGTTCCTTTATTTCAGGCGTTGCCTGCAGCTTCCTTTCCATTCGATAAAATTGTGCTAAAGCGATGTTTCTAGAACTTCCTAGTTCTTCGCAATTTTTAAACGGTAGGGTCACAACGTATCTTCCATTTTGGTTTCGGCGAGTGGTTGTCTTAAAGTTTTGTTCACAAACCATGTCCTCTTCAGACCTCAAAATCTTTTTGGGGGTCTCCTCCACCTCCCAAAAACGTGTAAGTATTTTCTCTATCGATATTGTGTTGTGCAGAGAAACTCGGTTACCCCCTGTAGTTCCTTGTGCTATGGGTCCACCAACGATCCATCCAAAAACTGTGTTCGAGAAGTCATTGGGGTCGTCGTTGGCTGGACTCAGCGGTCTGGAATTTAAGCAAGCCTCTATTCGAGTCAAAATTGTGGACAATTCCTCGAACGTAAAGTTCATTTTCGGAATAAACTTGCGCAAGTGGGATTTAAAAGACTTGACACCCGCTTCCCACAGGCCGCCCATGTGAGGGGCACCAGGAGGAATAAATTTCCAAACTAGATTTTGATAAACATTCTGCTGCAGCGTTTGGTTTTGTAGAGTCTTTAAGAACTCTAGACGATCCTTTTTAAGTAATTCAGAGGCGCCCACAAAGTTTTTCCCATTATCGGAGTAGATACAGGCCGGACAACCTCTACGAGCAATAAAACGCGAAAACGCCGCTAAAAAAGATTGTGTAGAAAGATCGGTTGTTGCCTCCAAGTGTATGGCTTTTGTCGCAAAACAAACAAAGATACAGACGTACCCTTTGGTAATCAGACAAGCACGACCTGAATAGTTTTTAATATTAAAGGGTCCTGCAAAGTCAACCCCGGTATTGGTAAAGGGTCTCGAGAGTGAAGTGCGCTCAGGTGGAAGGGACGCCATTATTTGTGATTGCAAGTGCTTTTTATACAAAATACAGGTCTTGCAGTTGTGTATAACTTTCTTAACAAGGGGTTTTAACCGAAATATCCAAAATTCTGATCGCAATAATCGTGTCATGAGCTGGTTGCCTCCATGAAGTGTTATTTTGTGTGCAAACTCGACAAGAAGTTGAGTCATTCTTGCATCATATGGCAAGAGAATGGGATGCCTTTCATTGTATGACAGTGCCGGTGATTGGACTAGACGCCCATTGGACCGCATAACCCCTTTCGAGTCTAAAAATGGGTTCAATGACAAAAGGCTACTGCTGGGCGACAATTTAGTTTTCTGTTCTAAATTGTGGTATTCGGAAGCAAAGTACTGTTTCTGAGTCATAACTAAGAGTCGTTGCTTTACGTCTTGTATTTCTTCAGCGGTAATCTTCCCAGACGAGATTCTAAGATGCGATCGACCTGCGCTAGTGTTTCGCCAAAATCTTAAAACATAACACAAAACTCGATATGCTCGAGACAAAGAAGAGAATCTTTCGAGAGGGTCTTCAAAGGTTGTAGTAGCAAAAACTTTAACTGCTTTCGCTTCTAAACTCGTGTCACTAAAAACTTCGTACGTTGGCCACCTGTCTTTCGGAAGTTTTAACCATAGGGGTCCGTGCCACCACAAATGATGACCTTTCAAGTCAGATGGTGAGCACCCTCGACTGGCAACATCCGCAGGGTTACTTTCGGAGTCAATATGCAGCCAATTTTCAACCCCGACGTTTTCCAATATCTCCGAGACGCGATTTCCCACAAATGTGCTCCAAGCACAAGGTGGTTTCTTGAGCCATGCTAGAACAATTGTTGAGTCAGTCCAGTAGTAAGTTGTGAAGTTAGAAATTTGAAGCTTAGCTATAATTGACGACGCAAGCTTTGATAATAAAACAGCCCCGCATAACTCAAGCCTTGGTAGCGAGATTTTCTTTATGGGGGCTACACGAGTCTTAGCAGCGAGCAAATATGTTTCTGTCTTGTGGTCTTCATGTTCCACTCTTATGTAAAGAGCTGCTCCGTACGCACTCTCAGACGCATCACAAAACCCGTGAACTTCAACTTGACACGAAGGCACAAACTGAATCCATCTTGGAACTTTTACTGATTCAATTTCCCCACAGTTTTTTACAAAGGTTTGCCAGTTTATTAATGCTATTGCTTTGAGCGTGTCATCCCAGTCTATTTTGTCAAGCCATACTTGCTGCATGACTAGCTTGGCGATTACAATAACTGGGGCCAACCAACCACAAGGGTCAAACAATTTGGCAATGGATGATAAGACCTCTCTTTTTGTGTACGTTGGTCTGACTTCTAATGATGGTGGTGTGAATGTGAAATAATCCCCAGAAATATTCCACCGAATACCAAGGGTTTTGGTTGAAGAGTCCTCCGAGAGCTCAAGCCAATTTACTGGCAGCAATTGATCGGCAGGTAAGTCTTGAATGACTTTGTGATCATTTGCTGTCCATTTCATGAGTTGAAATCCAGCCGAGTCAAAGGCTGAGATTAACTCTTTACGAGATCGGATGGCTTCTTCAATTGTGTGAGCCCCGACCAGAACATCATCAACATACAGATTCTCTTGAATGATCTTTGATGCTAAGGGGTATGTGTCCGCCACGTCTTCCGCAAGTTGAAGAAGTGTTCGGATTGCAAGGAATGGTGCGCAATTTACTCCAAACGTGACTGTCAAGAGCTCAAAATCCATGGTTGTGCTATTTTTTTCACAAATCCGGTTCGAAGGACCAAAATCTTTTTGGGGGTCTCCTCCACCTCCCAAAAACGTGTAAGTATTTTCTCTATCGATATTGTGTTGTGCAGAGAAACTCGGTTACCCCCTGTAGTTCCTTGTGCTATGGGTCCACCAACGATCCATCCAAAAACTGTGTTCTGTGCCAAAAGTGTGCCGACTGATTTCATAGGAGATCCAATGTCAAAAATAAGGGGTCCTATGTCCATTCCTATTAGAAGGTCAACCGGTTGGCTAATATAGAATTTTGGATCTGCCAAATCAAGGTTGGCAACATCCTGAAGTTGTGCTAGGTCTAAGTTTTGTGGTGGTAAATTAGAAGGAAGGGCCTTCAAGACAGGCGCCCAAACCTCCAACTCAAATCGAGGGTCTAAGCTTGAACGCAAAGTAAAGAGACAAGCTTTGTTCGAAGTTTCGGCTACCATCTGGCTAAGCCCCGTGACGTGTACCAAGTTTCGCTTAGTTGGAAGACTCAATTTGTTCTTGAGTTTATCTGTTATAAAGGTGGACTGCGATCCAGAGTCAATAATAGCTCTGGCATCGAATAGTTGTCCTCTAGATTCTATCTGCACTACGGCAGTAAATAGCAAAGTTTCCCTAGGATGACGCTCACTAATTTGCTTATCCCGAAGGGTCAGGGTGGTGATGTTACTTTGTCTTGTGTCAGGAGTGGACTGTATAATTGTCGTAAGAGCGGTAGCACTAGTACTGGGTCGCGCTACATCTCTGGCTGGGTATTGGCTACTAGCTTGGGTTTCCGTTCCCTTGTGTAGCATTGTGTGATGCTTCAAGTTGCATTCTCTACATGAAAATTTGCTCTTGCAGTCTTTTACCCCGTGATTAGATGAAAGGCAATTGTAGCATAAGTGTGAAACCTTCACGATGTGAATCCTATCATTGATATTTTTCTCAATAAACTTCGGACAATCCCGGATGAAATGCGTTGCTTTACAAATCTGGCAACTTTGAGCCGTTTGGGTAGGTTTTGCCGGAGGCTGTCTTGCATTAGCATTATTCTTAGCACCAGAACTGTGGGTCTTTTGTGAAATGTTCGTGTGAAAGCTGTTGAAAAACTTTTTGTTCTGGTCCTGCTTATTGTGACTTGGCTTACTAAAACTTGGTTTAATATTGCTTACAGACTCGAGGGTCTTAAACTTATGGGTCAGAAATCTGTCAAATTCCGCCCATGTTGGAAGAGTCTTGCAATCATTTAACGAATTCTCAAACTCCTCTAGAAATTGTCTAGGTAACCTTGCCGAACATAAGTAGATCAAGATCGGGTCCCATTTTGTAACATCCACGCAAAGTATTTCAAGAGTTTGTATACAGCTATTAACAGTGCGCTGCAGCTTCTGAACTGACTGAGAACATTCTACCGTAACATTTGGCAGATTAAAAAGAATCTTTAGCTGTTCGTTGACCTGCATTCTTTTATTCTCATATCTGTCAGTTAAATTGGACCAAGCTAATAAAAATCCATCATTTGTCAAAGGAACGTGGCTTATCATCTCCCTCGCCTCTCCTGCGGTCTTTTGTGTCAAATGAAAAAGTTTTTCAACGTTGCTTAGCCTTGGATTCCTAATATAAATTGCAGTGAAAAGGTCCCTGAATGTTGGCCAAGCTGTATATCCTCCCTTGAAAGTGTCTGTATCACACGGGGGGAGTCTAGAGACTGGCATAAAATCCCTTTCCTCGGATCTTACTTGCTGTATCGACTCTCTTTCTGCCTTCTCCTGGATCGCCTGTTCTTTAAATGCATTAATATCCGCGTTCAATGAACCTATGACTCGCATATAGCTTTCCCTAGCGTCTTTGTAATGAGATCGAAGCTTGTTTCTATCCATGGGTGTTTCGCCCTCCGCTGCAACATGATCGCGGCATTCTAAGTATGATTTTTTAACGTTGTTCCAAAGCGAATCCAGCTCCACTCTTAGAGCCTCCAGGCTATGAACATTATCCTCGGATCTCGCTGCGGCGAATGTGCTGTCGAAATCCACCAAGTCATTGACGCTATTTGCAAATCTATCACGTATAGCTTTCTCCATTTTGCCAAAAATTCCTTGCTACTAAAATTTTCCAATTCGTGAAAATTTCAGAGAAGGGTCAAGCAAAACACTATTTAATTGTCTCGGTTCAGGACCTAAATTCAAAAAAACTCAATTTTCCTTGAAGGGTCCGATGCCGACTATCAAAGCGGATTCCCAAACTAAATGGCACAGTCTTCGTTCGTCTGTGGAGGCGGATTAATGATAATGGAAGAACAAATAAATTTCCTCTCAAGGCAGCGGGTCAATCAATTCAGTGCTTCAGAGAAAGGCGAACAGAAACCCACTTTCAATAAATCGTGGCGAATTGCAATACGAGGGACGTGGTATTTGCGCCCCAATAGACAGTCTTCAAGAAAGCAGATAATATCTCTGTCGATTTGTAAAATGTTGGGACAATTTTTTCTTTTTTTTACCCAATCGATTTAGGTCACTTTGCTCTACAACGTATCATTTCATCTAAGCCAGCGACAAAATTTCAAAAAAAAAAAAAATCGCAAACACAGTCACGTCTTAATAAAGAGCCAACAACAAAGACCCTGTGATTCAAAAATCAAATTCAATTCTGACTAGGCCTCTATACCACAAGGATCGTATCTAATCAACGAGGCACAAATTTAAAACAAAACAGGATGAAAATGGCATAGATTCGATTTGGGTCACTTTTCACATTAAATTCAAAATGGACGTAAATATTTCCGAAATTCCTTAATAAATTTTTTGAAAATCAAAAATGGCCGTCGAGTCCCCTTCTTCAAACGTATATAGGGTCAGTGGATCGCTTTGCATATGTGTGTCACAAAATTCATATGAGTCAAAAAATGGCGGGTCACTAAACTCACTCCATTGGGCATCAAAGCATTTATCGCATGAACTAGTCTATAGCACGCAAAAGGTAAGTATACAGGGTCATGCACAGGTTTCGAGTATTTTTTTGCCACATAATTACAATGAGAGTCAAGAAGTGCGGCACCTGGTATTCTCTCCTTGTGTCGTGCTTTTATATACGCATGTAAATGGGTACTCACTTTGAAGGTAAGGTTTGAGTGTATGTGTAGAGGTATACGTGTGTGTGTGTGTCTGTAGACGCCGGCCTTCCAATGTCCGTCCGCTCAAAACCTTATGGCTGAATTGCTGGAATGCTCGTAACGGATTTAAGATTTCTGGATCAATCTCTTGTTATGTAACGCGACCCCGAACCGAGCTTTTGTTTTGTTGTTGTGTAGATTAATTGATCTTGCAGCACGCTCACAATGTCTCTTGTACAATTTTGATTATTTTCTATTATTATTATTTTTTTTTTTTTTTTTAACAAAAAATAAAATTTTTTACTTTTTCCAATGTATTTTAGCTTTTCACAAAGGGATGTAACACAACTAATGTCTGTGAACCACCAAAATCACACTTTTCGAAATGGCCACTTAATTTAAAAATTTTTTTGAAATAACCACACTTTTTTTTCACAAATTCGGCTCCGAATGGACCAAAATGTTTCTTTACGAACTTTGGTTTTGCCTTTTTTTTCCCACAAGACTAGATTGCTTTTTTTGTTTCAATTCAATTTGTTTATTTTCACAGGTTTGTATTTTTTTTGTTCCACTGTGCAATATTTACAATGTAGTATAAGCTTAATTAGGTAAGTGCAATATAAAACGAGGCAAGTGCAATATAAATTAAGGTAAGTGCAATATAAATTAGTTTAAACACTTTGTGCAATAATTAGGTTTTAAGAAAATATATGTAGGTAAATTTTAACAGTGTAGATAATAAGTAGTTAGTAATTTTATAATTTTTCTTGTGTTTCTTGCAATTTTTATTTCACTAATTTCCTTAGGTAAGTATTCTTCTTGTTTTTGTTTTGTTTTAATTTCAAGGTAGGTATTTAGGGGTCACAATATAGGTAAGTATGTTTATTTTCTAGATGGTAAGTATTTTTAAACAATTTCACATTTTAAACAGTTCTTAATTTCTTTGCTGTGTACAATTTAATTTCACTTTTTCTTTCTTTTTCCTTGCTCACAGGTTCTTTTTGTTGTTCTTTTTTTTTCTTGGTCGCGGGGGTTTATATGCGTACGGGAGTTAAGCTTGACTTCGAATAATTACCAAAAAGAAAAGAATATCATCTGCCAGTGGTTGGCGATGAACATTTGTTTGGCTGAATAACAACAAACAAGTATGTACCCAGCGACTGCATATACGCACGTTGGTATGAGTGCGTGTGTGTTTTACATGACAGACCGCTAGGCACATACCTGTTGCGTTTAGCTAGCACAGCAGCTATGATAAAAAAAATAGCACAACCATGAACAAGGCCCTTCGACAGCCCCCTTCAATTTGGTCCAGATCGGTTCAGATTTGGATATAACTGCCATATAGACCGATCTCTCGATTTAAAGTCTTGGCCCCATAATAGGCACATTTATTACTCGATTTCTCTGAAATTTGGGACTGTGAGTTGTGTTAGGCCCTTCGACAGCCCCCTTCAATTTGGTCCAGATCAGTTAAGATTTGGATGTAACTGTCATATAAACCGATCTCTCGATTTAAAGTCCTGGCCCCATAAAAGGCACATTTACTATCCGATTTCGCTGAAATTTGACATAGTGACTTATGTTAGGCTTTTCGACATCCGTGTCGTATGTGGTTCAAATCGGACTATATTTGGATATGGCTACCAAAAAGACAGGTTAGAGAAGCCGTCGTAGCGCAGAGGTTAGCATGTCCGCCTAGACGCTGAACGCCATAGGCGGACGCTGAACGCCATAGGCAGACGCTGAACGCCATAGGCGGACGCTGAACGCCATAGGCAGACGCTGAACGCCATAGGCGGACGCTGAATGCCATAGGCAGACGCTGAACGCCATAGGCGGATGCTGAACGCCATAGGCGGACGCTGAACGTATAGGCGGACGCTGAACGCCATAGGCGGACGCTGAACGCCATAGGCGGAAAATTGAACAATGATTTGTACTTATCGAATTCAATCCAAATCGGACCTTATTTTGGCGACATAAATTATGCATTTTTCACCGGATAATGACGAAATGACGAAAGATGTTTACATATATACCCGAGGTTATGGGTATCTAAAGATTGGCCCGGCTGAACTTAATGCCTTTTCACATGTTTGATCATATATTTCGTTATTTCGGCGTGTTTTAAGCAGAATGACAAAATAAGCCTATTTCTTAAATATTTTTATTTGATCAATGTAATACACCCCCTATAACACTACAATTTAGACAATGCATGAGTTTTTCTTAATTCGTCCATTTCATAAACCTTTTATTTCTAAGTTTCACACCATCCGGCTTCATATCACAAAGTTCTTCTATCTCCAGCGGAAATAGTCCTTGGCCATGTTCTACAAACTAATTGAGTAAATAGCAGTGCAAAATGTTTACACTGGAGTTTGGTGCTTATGCCGGGCCATGACATGCACATATCATTCGAGGACAAATGCACAATTTATAAAATTACAAATTGTTTGCCAAATGTCATTATGTATTTCAATTATGAGACAAGAGGAAAGGCGCCGGCAGGGATGGGATGTGGGAGAAAACTGTAAATTGCATGCATTGACGTCTGTGAAAAGTCATTCAAAAGTTACATTAACTTTAATAGTTTCTAGTTAACAGTCAAACGCATGAACACGCCGACACACAGCCAAGCACTTGGTGGTGAAATACTTTTAGAAATCTACTTATGCACACATGCACACATCGGCACTTCCACTTCAACAAAAAAGAAAAAAAAACAGAAATGATACTAAAACTTTTTAAAAGTCATTGCCTGGCAAGGACATTAAAAAAGGAGCAAATGGTGTGTCTATGCAGTTCAGTAGGTATCTGAGTGTTAATATCTACATGGGTGTATGCGTGTGAAACTATTACCATTCATTAGGGAGTAAGGATGCTTGGGTGTCAGTACACTTGTCTTGGCAGCAGGTGAGGCTTGCTTGCTTGCCTGTACTCCAAGAGCATTGAATATTCTCAGCCACATCTCTTCACGTTTCTCCTTTGCCGTTGAATGCTTAAATTACAAATTTTAGGTTGCCTGACAAGATTGGGTGTGACGAGATTTTTTATAGTCCTGCTTTTAATGCTCACTGCACTGCATGATGGCAAATCGTAAATTATATGCTGTGCATTATTTTAATCATTCGGAGACTAAAAATCATTTAATGAGCATTTTATGTTGTTTCCCATTTGCAATTTCATGCATATTTAAAATCGTTTAAATTGAATTTAATACTCGAGTAATCAAAAAGGGGAAAGTAAAGAGTGTCATTTGGCAAGACTTGTTTTTAGGGAAGGAAACGTGGGGTAAGGAGTGGTAGAAGGAGTGGTGGAAGGAGTGGTAGAAGGAGTGGTAGAAGGGCATAGAGAATTTGGTTGCCTATTTTATACCCAGCACCGAAGAAATATACATTGTTTCATTTGCAACTAGGGATCGGGAGTGGGTAACTTTTTTCCGTTCCACTCCCGCCCCGGCCATTTTTATACCCTCCACCATAGGAAGGGGGCTATACTAATTTCGTCATTCTGTTTGTAACTACTCGAAATATTCGTCTGAGACCCCATAAAGTATATATATTCTTGATAGTCGTGACATTTTATGTCGATCTAGCCATGTCCGTCCGTCTGTCCGTCCGTCTGTCTGTCGAAAGCACGCTAACTTCCGAAGGAGTAAAGCTAGCCGCTTGAAATTTTGCACAAATACTTCTTATTAGTGTAGGTCGGTTGATATTGTAAATGGGCCATATAGGTTCATGTTTTGATATAGCTGCCATATAAACCGATCTTGGGTCTTAACTTCTTGAGACCCCATAAAGCAGTTCTTATCCGATTTTATTGAAATTTTGCACATAGTGTCTAGGTATCACTTCCAACAACTACGGTATGGTTTAAATCGGTCCATATTTTGATATAGCTGCCATATAACCGATCTGGGGTCTTGACTTCTTGAGCCTCTAGAGGGCGCAATTCTCGTCCAATTTAACTGAAATTTTGCACGAAGTGTTTTGTTAGCACTTTCAACAAATACGCTAAGTATGGTATTAATCGGTTCACAATCTGGTATAGCTGTCATATAAACCAATCTTGGATCTTGACTTCTTGAGCCAATAGAGCGCGCAATTATCATCCGATTTGGCTGAAATTTTCCATGAAATTTTTTATTATGACTTCCAATAACTGTGCTTAGTATGGCGTAAATCGGTATAGAACCTGATATAGCTGCCCTATAAACCAATCTGGGATCTTGACTTCTTGAAACTCTAGAGGGCGCAATTATAAGGCGATTTGGATGAAATTTTGTACAAAAGCTTCTCTCATGACCATTAACATACGTGTTTATTGTGGTTTGAATCGGTCTATAGTTTGATCCAGCTCCCATATAAATCAATCTCTCTACTTTAGTTCTTGTTTTTTTTATCAGAAAGCGGGTAGGGTGTAATGAACACTGCCTGGAACATCGGATATTGCATCAAGTGTAACACAGTGTCCATTGTGTCTAGCCATTAGATGTAGCATTACGTTCAGTGCATCAGACGGTGTCGTCCTAAGTGCGGCTTTGATGCACAAACAAGCCATCCTTTGGGTCCGGTTAAGTATTGAGCAGTAGATGGACTTTTGAAGCGCCTTCCAGCAGACCCGCCCGGCTGCGATGCACAAACAAACCATCCTTTGGGTCCGGTTAAGTATTGAGCAGTAGATGGACTTTTGAAGTGCCGTCCACCGGACCACAGCACCATATAACATTATAGGCTTCCTGAAGTATGTTTCTTAGAGTGCTAGGAAACTTTCTTCTAAACGCAATTGCCACGTCATCAGCATACGCGACCATTTTTACTCCTTTTTCCAGAAAAAATAATATATTATTAGTGGCTTTATTCCAAAGTAGGCATCAACTCTACCGTAAGAGAGTTTATTAATAACTTGCTTACTAAAAGGTGCATTACGGCAGGCTTGGGATCTGAGGATCTAAAAAGATGGGTCAGCAGAAGAACACCTCAAGGAGGTGTACTGTTCTCTCCAAAGAAGTGTCGCTCTGCCGCACGCCGTTCGGATTCGCCTATAAAATGGAGGCCCCTTATCACTGAGCTTTAACCTGAATTGGACTGCACTCATTGATATGTGAGAAGTTTTACCTCTGTTCCTTAGTGGAATGTTCATGGGCAAAATTTGAATTATTACATCATTAGGGCCTGGCGACTTAAAGGAGTCGAAACTTTTTATCGCCCAAAGGATTTTCGGCTCAGACACAATTTCCCAATAGCCTCCGACGAATGCATACCATTGACAACCTCTTCTGGCGCCACATTGTCCGTTGAAGAATTACCCGGGAAATGTGTATCAACGAGTAGCTCTAGTGTTTCCTCACTAGACGTTGTCCATACATTCTCTGGCTTCTGAACATACCCTACCGTAATAGATTTCGAGGACAGAATTTTCCTTAAACTGGTAAAATTCACATATGTATAATCAGACCTTTCGATTTTATTTCCCAAGCCTCTTAATGGCAGTTACCATGTTCGGTTTGGATGTAGGAAAGCTTTGTATATCTCATTGTTTCCAATTGAAAAGAAATCGGATAATAAATGCACCTGTTGTGGCTACCCAATAAAGAGGCCATATTTGTCATGGATCTCAAAGACCTCTAGGTTCCAACTTTCAACGAAATCAGTTAATGAGTGCGCTTTTTTTAAGCTTGAGACCCTAAATTGACGGATCGGTATATATGGCAGCAGGATCTAACTAAAGTCGTATATGGATCATACTCAGTCCGTAAATCGAGTGACCTGGTGCGACTAAATTTTTCACATTTCAGCGAATTCGGGTAATAAGCGCCACTGTTATGGCCTATGACCCTATACCTGGAAGCGGGCTATAGTTAAACATAGTTATACTTAAATATACTCCGAATCAGATATTTGGCATTGATGACAAGGGGTCAAACAGAACTCACTTGTAGGCTTAACACCCAAAGTTGCCATATCGGTCTATTGCAAATGCAAATTTCCCCATGAACATTCAGTGAGTGATGTCCGATTAAATTTTAAGCTCAATGATACGGTCTATTTGGCTATATATTCAAATATCTTGAGATATGGAGCACAACTCACTGTTTTAAATTTTAGCGAAATCGGGTTATAATTGTCCATTCCGGCATAGGATAACTTTGAGCCCAATCTGTGGTGTTCTTCTTCAGGAGAAGCTTAACTGGGAGGTACCGGAAGCGTCTACAGGTTGCGAATAGTGGAATGCCCCATACGAAGTAGCTGCAACTGCAGTCACGGACAATCAGCGGTATTGAGTGGAGAGTCTCAGTGAGAGGTCTAGAGGCACCGGGTCATACTTAAATACTGAGTGCCTATGATGCTCGATATGTCAAGGCGAGTTATTGGTGCCTTTAAAAAACCTATGTTCATCATGTTCCCGCAGCGACCGGTCGCATAGAGGTCTATACAACGATAACAACATAATTGCTCATGTGACGGCCCTAACACCCTAGACCCGAAGACGGTCTACATTGCAGCTATACCTAAATATAGTCCGATCGGGTCCATATTCAGCAAGAACAGTAAAAGCGTGCCAAATTCGGCCGGGCCAAATCTTATATACCCTCCACCATGGATCGCATTTGTGGAGTTCTTTTTCCGGTATATCTTTTAAGGCACACAAAGGAGGAAAGACACAAGTAAAAGCGTGCTAAGTTCGGCCGGGCTGAATCTTGGGAACCAACTACCAAGGATTCTGCTGAAAATTTATACAAATAAATTTATTTGAAGGGCATAATATAATTCCACATACCAAAACTTCTTTCAAACCATCAAAAATAAAAGCTCTAGGAACCGAACAAGGAGGATCGAGAGACCGGTTTACATGGGAGCTATATCAGGTTCTTGTCTGATTTGGGCCGAAATTTGCACAGTTTTTGAAAGTTATAACAGAATATTATGTGCAAAATTTCAGCCAAATCGGATGAAAATTGCAGCTTTCAGGGGCTCAAGAAGTCAAATCGGGAGATCGGTTTATGTCTGAGCTATATCATGTTCTGATATAGCTCACAGTTTGACACAGTTGTTGAAAGTCACAACAAAACTCTGTGTGGAAAATTTCAGCCAAATCGGACGAAAATTGCGGCTTCCAGGAGCTTAAAAAGTCAAATCGGGACATCGGTTTATATGGAAGCTATATCAGGTTATAGACCGATTTAACAGAACACTATGTGGAAAACTTCAGCCAAATCGGACGAAAATTGCGGCTTCCAGGAGCTCAAAAAGTCAAATCGGGAGATTGGTTTATATGGGAGCTATATCCAAATCTGAACTGATATAGCCCATTTGCAATCTCCAATGACCTACTTCAATCTTAAGTATTTGTGCAAAATTTTAAGCGGCTAGCTTTACGCGTTCGACCGCTATCGTGATTTCGACAGACTCAGAATGTCGAAGCGATCGAGAATATCTATACTTTATGGGGTCCTATATCAATATTTTGAGGTGTTATAAATGGAAGGATGTCTGATTCAGGTCATATAAATGGATAATATAAATTGGATAATATAAATCGCCCTTTAAAGGCTCAAGAAGTCAAGATTCAAGATGGGCTTGTATGGTAGCTATATCATGTAATCGAACCGATTTGAACCATACTAACGACAAACGTCATGCAAAATGACAGCGCCCTCTAGAGGCTCAAGAAGTCACGGTTCAAGATCGCCCTCTAAAGGCTCAAGAAGTCAAGATTCAAGATAGGCTTGTATGGCAGCGATATCAGGTAATCGAACCGATTTGAACCATACTAACGACAGCTTCGCCCTCTAGAGGCTCAAGAAGTCAAGGTTCAAGATCGGTTTATACGAGGTCTATATCAGGCTATAAACCGATTTCAACCATGATTGGCATAGTTGTTGGAAGTCATAACAAAACACCTCATGCAAAATTTCAAACAAATCCGATAAGAATTGCGCCATCTGGGGGCTCAAGAAGTCAAGGTTCAAGATCGGTTTATATGGCAGCTATATAAGTTTTTAGGCCGATTTCAACCATACTGAGCACAGTTGTTGGAAATCATACCAAAACACCTCATCCAAAATTTCAGCTAAATCGGATAAGAATTGAACCCACAAGAAGTCGAGATCCAAGATCGGTTTATATGCCAGCTATACCAAAACATGAACCGATCCTTTACACTAACAGAAAGTATTTGTGCAAAATTTGAAGTAGTTAGCTTTACTCCTTCGCAAATTAGCGTGCTTTCGACAGACAGATGGACGGACATGGCTGGTTCAACTTCAAATGTCATGACGATCAAAAATATTGCGTTGCCCAAAAAGTAATTGCGGATTTTTCATATAGTCGGCGTTGACAAATTTTTTCACAGCTTGTCAGTTATCAGCTGTTACTTTTGGCTTGCTTTAGAAAAAAGTGTAAAAAAAATATATTTGATTAAATTTCATTCTAAGTTTTATAAAAAATGCATTTACTTTCTTTTAAAAAATCCGCAATTACTTTTTGGGCAACCCAATATATACACTTTATGGGGTCTTTAACTAATATTTCGAGGTGCTACAAACAGAATGACGAAACTAGTATACCCCCATTCTATGGTGGGGGGTATAAAATCACATCGTTTGAAATTTCACCAAATTTGGATATTAAATGCACCTTTTTTTGGGCTCAAGACCCAAAATCGGTATATGCGACAGCTATATCCAAATATGGTCCTCTTTAGCCTTATAAAGAACATAGCCTATGTTTGGATGAAATACAAATCTGTGCCAAATTTCTGCTCAATATCAACATTTTTTAAGGCTATAGCATGATTACAATAAACAGACAGACGGACGGATAGACACACGGGCATCGCAAACGATAAGATTAATTGGGTTTAAATTCACCTTTCCTATGGTTTTGAATAAAAAAATGTGAGTTTCAAAAAATTTTATTTGTTGCCCAAAAAGTAATTGCGGATTTTTTAAAAGAAAGTAAATGCATTTTTTATAAAACTTAGAATGAACTTTAATCAAATATATTTTTTTTTACACTTTTTTTTCTAAAGCAAGCTAAAAGTAACAGCTGATAACTGACAGAAGAAAGAATGCAATTACAGAGTCACAAGCTGTGAAAAAATTTGTCAACGGCGACTATATGAAAAATCCGCAATTACTTTTTGGGCAACCCAATATTTTGTCGAAGCGCAGCGGATTTTGAAATTGGAAACCGCTCCACTCCGAGCTCGAGAAATATCGCTTCCGCTACGGCCAAAAATAGGTCTACTCCACTCCGTTCCAAATCTCTATTTGCAACACATCTCAATATTCCTTCCAGACCCTGTGGTTAGTTAGCTTGGAAAAAGGGTGAAATCCAGACCCTATAAAGTTTATATATTCTTGGTTGTCGTAAAAATTTGCTACCTTTTCTATACGAACGTCTGTCTGGCAGTCCGTCTGCCTGTATGTCTATCCGTCCGACTGTCAGTCTGCCTGTATGTCTATCCGTCCGTCTGTCAGTCTGCCTGTATGTCTGTCTCTCTGTCTGTCCGTCTGCGGTAATCACGCTTCAGTCTCAATTTGGAATACTGAGTTGTATAACACCCCTTGACATTCGTTTCAAATATGGTTCAGATAGGTCTTTACTTAATTATGAATGACGTATTGACCGATTTCCCGATTTTATATCTTTGGTACATAAAAGACGTATTTACTTGAACGTCTGTGTCTAGAATGGTCTTGATAGGACTATTGTCCTGATGTAAGGTCTTGGTCCCATTAAAGGTACATTCATTATCCGATTTAGTTGAAATTTACCGAATATGTTGAAGATCTTGTCATATTTGCTTATATCTGCCATGACCCATACGAGTTTATGAAATTGCTAGCCAGCAGAATGATCAACATTTTCTTATACAGAATTTTTTTTCCCAAAATATTTCCTAATTTAATTAAATTTCACTCAGTCAATTTTCCATCTCTTAACGCCATCATTTTTCAAAGTCAATCCTTTTTTGCGCTTAATATATTTTCGGTTACCCTCAATTCGCGTCTAATAGAGAAATTATTGCTAAACCTCAAATTGAGTTGTCTCATCTTTACACAAGCCATTATTGTGAAAATTTTCTGTGGCATTTTAATTTTCATTTACCAAGCGAAAATGCTTTGTTTGCTTTGAGCATTGTTTTAATCGCCAACATTTGTTTTACCCTTTCAGTATTTTTCCTTTTTTTTTTTTTGATTGTTCTGTTGTTGTGAAAATTTAACCCGGTGCCAAAAGAAGAAAACCCACAACCACGAGGCATAAATCGCATATACATTTTGCTTGTTATCTTGTCGCTTTCGTTATTTAGTCATGCCGTCAAGGAGAGCAATAATAACTTAACCTGATGCTGCGGCTATGAATTGCTGGTTTGCGGACTTTTTGTTTGCTTTTTTGTGAGATAATTAAAGAAACTAAAATCCAATAGAAAAAAAACAAGTAAAAACGAACTAAGTTCGGCCATGTCGGGGTTCAGGTACCGAGAAGCCCTACAAAAGTCAAAGTTTCATACTCCAGAAAAATCGGTTAATAAATCAGGTATTGGGTTGCCCAAAAAGTAATTGCGGATTTTTCATATAGTCGGCGTTGACAAATTTTTTCACAGCTTGTGACTCTGTAATTGCATTCTTTCTTCTGTCAGTTATCAGCTGTTACTTTTAGCTTGCTTTAGAAAAAAGTGTAAAAAAGTATATTTGATTAAAGTTCATTCTAAGTTTTATTAAAAATGCATTTACTTTCTTTTAAAAAATCCGCAATTACTTTTTGGGCAACCAAATTTGTGGTCTTAAGGGCTTAAGGCCACAAATTGAAAGCTATATCTATATAAGTTCTGAGGTAAATCATACTCGGTTCTGATATCCGGTAGCCTAGCACAACGCACTGAATCATTACCTAGAGCCTATGTCGTCAGATCGGTTTATATGGCAGCTATACCTAAATATGGTCAAATTTGAACTGTACTCAAGTCGGATGAATTGAGGCTTAAACAATTCACTGCTTTAAATTTCAGCCAAATCAGTTAATAAAGGCGATTTTATGTGCTTAAGACCCTTAATCGGCGGATCACTCCACATGGCAGCTCTTTACAAATAAAATCTGATATTTATTATACTCGGCACACGTGGGGGGAAGCCCTACCCCATAACCCATCCATGCGGAAATGTTTCCCAATTGGGACAATATGGGTATCAAATGAAAGGCATTTAAGAGTAGAGTTCGACCTCAATTGTCTGGGGGGGAGGGGGACGCCCTACCCCTAAAACCGCCCAAAAATTAGATGTTTACCGACTTGAGCAATATTGGTATCAAATGAAAGGTAATTAGAAGTAGAATACGAAACTTGTATAAAAACTTGGGATCAAGTCCCAGGGGGGCCGTCCCATCCCAAAAATCACCTCCAAACGAATAAGTAGGCCAATGGGAACAATATGGGATCAAAACTAAAGGTTCTTGAGAGTATAATACGAAACTTATACACAAATTAGAGTCAATTCCCGGGGCGGTTGCCCCACCCCAAAAATATGCCTCAAATGGGCATGTCTACCATACGGAGCAATAAGGGATTCTAATGAAAATTATTTGAGATTTTAATATGAAAATAAATATTGGGTTGCCCAAAAAGTAATTGCGGATTTTTCATATAGTCGGCGTTGACAAATTTTTTCACAGCTTGTGACTCTGTAATTGCATTCTTTGTTCTGTCAGTTATCAGCTGTTACTTTTAGCTTGCTTTAGAAAAAAAGTGTAAAAAAAGTATATTTGATTAAAGTTCATTCTAAGTTTTATTAAAAATGCATTAACTTTCTTTTAAAAAATCCGCAATTACTTTTTGGGCAACCCAATAGTTTTCAAATTTGGACCATGTCAAACGGGGCCACAAATTCTTTTGGCTTAAGCGAAGCAAATCGGGCCAGGTTGTACATATATACAATCCATTTATACTCTTTTGTTAGTTTGTTTGTTTGAGTGTTCCGTGTAGACTCAAAAACGGATAAACCAATTTTCTTAAAATTTACACATAGGATGTACAATTTTCCCATGGTTTAAAAAGGGTGCTTCTTTTTATAGCCACCACAATAGGATGGGAGTATACTAACCTAGGCATTCGGTTTGTAACACCTCGAAATATTGATCTGCGACCCCATAAAGGATATATCTTCTTGATCGTCTAGACAATCAGACTCAATCTAGCAATGTCCGTCCGTCTGTCGAAATCACGCTAGCTGTCGAATGGGTAAAGCAAGCCACTTGAAATTTTGCACACATATTTAATATTGATGTAGGTCGTTAAGGATTGTTGGGGATTGCAAATATTGATGTAGGTCAATCCCTCCTATTTGACCTATTGAGCGCCTAGAAGCCTTAATTTTCATCCGATTTGGCTAAAATTTGGAACAAGGACCTGAACTATGACCTTTAATGTTCGCGCCAAGTATGGTCTGAATTGGTCTATAAACAGATATAGCCCCCATATAAACCGATCCCCGGATTTGATTTCTTGAGCCCTTGGAAGCCTCATTTGGCTGAAAATTGGATCAAAGACTAGTGTTATGAAATTCAACATCCATGTTAAGTGTGGTCCGAATTGGTCTATAAACAGATATAGCCCCCATATAAACCGATCCCCGGATTTGACTTCTTAAGCCCATGGAAGCCTCAATTTTCATTCGGTTTGGCTGAAATTTAGAACAAAGACTTGAGTCTGAGAATATAGAGTTGAGTTATGATTTTCAACATCCATGCCAAGTATGGTCTGAATTGGTCTATTAACAGATGTAGCCCCCATATAAACCGATCCCTGGATTTGAATTCTTCACTTGATTTAGCTGAAATTTGGATCAAAGACTTGTGTTATGGCTTTCAACATCTATGCCAAGTATGGTCTGAATTGGTCTATAAACAGATATGGCCCCCATATAAACCAATCCCCGTAATTGACTTCTTCAGCCCTTAGAAGTCTAAATTTTCACCTGGTTTGAATGAGGTTTGGCAAAAAAATGAGTTACAACATCAGTACCCAGTTTCATCTGGATCGGTCAATATGGTGATACAAGCTGAACAGGGCCCGCTCAGCTGGGCCTTCCTTTAATATACATGGAACAACATTATGCTTTGAATATTTATTCTCGAAAATTAAAGAGCTTCTGGTGAATACCCTATCTAAGTCCCATGTGATTTTTATTGGTCTATAAATTCGCTCGGAGGGTTTAGGGTCATTTAAGTTCGGATGTTAGTTTTACTCCATTCTTAGAAGACTTTTTTCCAACCCTATATTCTCATGATATCCGGTTTAGGGGTGTTTTCGGTGGTGAAGTGGTCTCCCAGATACTTGGCCCTGAAAAAATATCAGCATCCCCATATTGACTTTCGTTTTGTCCCCAAAATTGGTTATTAAATTCGTTTTCTAATCTCAAATAATTTTCATTTGAGCCACATATTATCATATTCGGTACATTTGTACTTTCTAGAGGAAGTGTTTTGGGGAGGAGTGGTGCGCCAAATACATGGTCCCACATTTCGTATTCAACTCCCAAATATCTTTATTTAAGCCCCATATTAAGACGGTCAGTAAATAATTGCTGTTTGTGGGTGTTTTGGGGAAGGGTAAGGCCTCCAGAAAATTGGTTCCTAAAGTTTGTATCAATTTCGTGCTCTTCTCCACAATACCTTTCATTTGAGCCCCACTTTGACATGGCCTCTAAATATGCCCGATTTAGGGGTCTTTTGGGGAGTGGGGTGGTCCCCCAAACACGTAGCGCTGAAAATATATCAGCATCGTGCTCTTCTCTCAAATAAAATTTATTTGAATATGGAATTTGATTTCTATTCTCAAATACCTTTCATTTAAACCCCTTATTGCAAAAGTCAGAAAATATGTCCGGAATGGGGTATGAGCCCTAAAAACTATCAGTCAAAAACATCTAGGTACCCTATCCGAAATTTGGATACTAAAATTTAGTTTTTCGGTTACTATAGGAGAACACACAAAATTTCGCTTAAATCGCTTCACCAATCTCCGAGATCTGGCGTTTCTAAAAATTGGGGTAAGGAGGAACGTCCGCCCCCCTTCAGATATGAAAACATGTTGTACCCTATTTTCACCACAGGATCATTATTCACCATATTATGTCAACAAAATCGGTTTCTCCGCTAAATGGATATATAAACCAATCAGACCCATAATGGGTGCACCACAAGTACTTGGTTGCTCCTTCCCCTAAAACACTCTAAATCTGGAGATATTTTCCAACCATGGCGATATGGGGCTCAAATGAAAGATATGTGGGAGTATAGCAGGAGTTTTAAATCCACCTTCGGAACGAATTGTCTAAGGGACTGTTCCACCATGGCAAAATATGGTTTAAATAAAAGTTATAAGAGAGTGAATAGGAGCGCAGATGGGCGAGCTCTATCTAGATAATTAAAAATTTCTTCAAATTCTTGGAAGGTTGCAGAATTTTTATATCCTACACCACCACTGTGGTACAGGGTATCATAACTTTGTGCATTTGTTAGCAACGCTTACAAGGAGAAGATAAGTATACCGATCGGCTAAGAATCACTTCCTGATTCGATTTAGCTATGTCCGTCGGCCCGTATGTCTGTCTGTCTGTCCATTTATTCTTGTGATCAAGTTACAGGTCGCATTTACTCTCTGATTGTCATGAAATTTTGGACAAGTCTCTTTTTGGTCCAAGGATTGATTTTGAACGAAATCGGTTCAGATTTAGATATAGCTCCCATATATATCTTTCATCCGATATGGACTTTTAAGGCTGTAGAAGCTTCAATTTTGGTTCGATCTTTACGAAATTTAACCTGGAGTGTTTTACTCAATATCCTCATATGTGTGTAAAATTTCATAAAAATCGGTTCAGATTTACATATAGCTCCCATATATATCTTTCAACCGATGTGGAATTTTATGGCTGTAGAAGCCTCAATTTTGGTTCGATCTTTACAAAATTTGGCATGGGGTGTTTTATTCAATGTCCTCATATGTGTGCAAAATTTCATTAAAATCGGTCCTGATTTATATATTGCTCTCATATATATCTTTCATCCGATATGGACTTATAAGGCTGTAGAAGCCACAATTTTTGTCCGATCTTTACAAATTTTAGCATGGGGTGCATCATTCGATGTCTTCATATGTGCGCAAAATTTCATGAAAATCGGTTCAGATTTAAATATAACTCCCATACATATCTTTCATCCGATATGGCCTTTTAAAGCTGTAGAAGCCTCAAATTTGGTCCGATCTTTACAAAAATTAGCATGGCGTGCTTCATTGGACGTTTTCATATGTGCGCAAAATTTCATAGAAATCGGTTCAGATTTAGATATTGCTCTCATATATATCTTTCATCCGATATGACCTTTAAAGGCTGTAGAAACCTCAATTTTGGTCCGACCTTTACAAAATTTGGCATGGGATGTTTTATTCAACGTCCTCATATGTGTGCAAAATTTCATAGAAATCGGTTCAGATTTAAATATAGTTCCCATATATATCTTTCATCCGATATGGACTTTTAAGGCTGTAGAAAAAAAAAATTTTGGTCCGATCTTTACAAAATTTGGCATGGGGTGTTTTATTTAACGTCCTAATATGTGTGCAAAATTTTGTAAAAATCGGATATATGTCTTTCAATTTTTGCTTTAAGACGATTTAACGATGTCCGTGTGTCTGTCCGTCTGTCCGTCCGACCGTTGTAATCACTCTGGAGGCTTTAAAAATTGATATTGAACTGAAATTTGGTATAGATTCGTCTTTCTGACGCACGCTGGTTAAGTTTTTGAACGGGCTAAATCGGACCATATTTGGATATAGCTGCTATATAGATCGATTTTCCGATAAAGGGTCTACTGCCTATAAAAACTTAATTTTTGACCCGATTTTGCTGACATCTGACCTAAATATGGATTAGATCGGATCATATTTAGATATAGCTGCCATATAGACTGATCTCCCGATAAAGGGTATGAAGACCGTAAAAGCTTTATTTATTACCCGATTTCGCTGAAATTTTAAACTCAGGATTATCTTAAGCCACTTGATATCCGACCTAAATATGGATCAAATCGGACTATATTTAGATATTGCTACCATATAGACCGATCTCCCGATAAAGGGTCTAAAGCCCATAAAAGCTTTATTTATTAGCCGATTTCACTGAAATTTGCAACAGTGGGTTATTTTAAGCCTCCTGACATCTGACCTAAATATGGATTAGATCGGATCATATTTAGATATAGCTGCCATATAGACCGATCTCCCGATAAAGGGTCTAAAGCCCATAAAAGCTTTATTTATTAGCCGATTTCACTGAAATTTGCAACAGTGGGTTATTTTTAGCCTCCTGACATCTGACCTAAATATGGATTAGATCGGATCATATTTAGATATAGCTGCCATATAGACCGATCTCCGATAAAGGGTCTGAAGCTCATAAAAGCTTTGTTTAATACCCGATTTCGCTGAAACTAGCAACAGTGGGTTATTTTAAGCCTCTCGATATCAAACCCAAATATGGTCCAGATCGGACTATATTACGATATATCTGCCATATAGACCAATCTGCCGATAAGGGGAACTGAAGCCCATAAAAGCTTTATTTTTTACCCGATTTCGCTGAACAGTAAGTTTTTCTGAACCTCCCAATATTCAACCTTAATATTGCTCAGATCGGTTTATATTGGGTTGCCCAAAAAGTAATTGCGGATTTTTCATATAGTCGACGTTGACAAATTTTTTCACAGCTTGTGGCTCTGTAATTGCTTTCTTTCTTCTGTCAGTTATCAGCTGTTACTTTTGGCTTGCTTTAGAAAAAAAGTGTAAAAAAAGGATATTTGATTAAAGTTCCTTCTAAGTTTTATTAAAAATGCATTTACTTTTTTTTAAAAAATCCGCAATTACTTTTTGGGCAATCCAATAATTGGATATATCTGCCAAAAACATCAATATTTTGTTCTACAAAATTGAATAGTGTCATATATATTAGACCATTTAATGGCCGTGTCGAATTGTCGAATTAGGTTTCCAAATTTTCACCGGATTCTGACGAAAGGGGGTTTTCATATATACCCAAGGTGGTGGGTATCCAAAGTTCGGTCAGGCCGAACTTAATGCCTTTTTACTTGTTTAAATACAATTTGGATTTCTTTAAAGTTTTATGTATTTACGACTGGTCCGCAATATAAATGCCTGCGAAAGATGTTACGAAACACAAATGGAAGATACATGAAAGTTGAATGCAAATAAAACATGAACATTTGGCACCAAGTTTAGAAGACTGTCTTCCGGGAAAAAAGCAGGCTTTTGCGTCGAGTTACAATGTTTCCCATACGAACCAATTTATTTTCCTTTCATTTTTTAAGCCCCTTCCCCCTGCCATCAGCCTAAATCGTCTTCCTATTGCATTTTAGCTAAGGGCTTATATCTCTCGTGAAATAAAAAACCGAAGCTAATTTTCGAGGAGAGCAAAACAAATCAATTCCTTGATTTTTACCAGCTCTCTAGTTACTAACGCCATCAGGACTACAACTTGACGTGATGGTGGTGGTGGTTGGTAATTTGAGTTGACATTTCTGGACTCCCATTACTCAAAAGATTAAATTTGCTATTTGCTCAAATACATAACTTTTTTATACATAGGCAAAGAATGTTGCTATGGCTCCTAAAGGACTCCTATTGCTTCAATTGCTTCAACATGGCAAGTAGCAGGCAAAACAGACCCCAGAAGATGGCCATGTTGGATATCATCTATTGCAAACATAGAGAGGGCTTTTATCGCTGGAATTAATGTCCAGCCAGCAAACGGCCAAAAAGGAAAATATCCTTAGATGGGAAATAAAAAAGTCAACTCTGAAAACAAAGCAAAAACAACACAGCACTGAAAAAGGACAAACCTCTGTGTTCTTTTTTTTGGAACCATGAAATAGAGTTCCTGCTGCATAGGGTAACCTTCAATCAAACCTACTTCAGCAGCTTTTTTCTTTGCTGTAGTCCCAGATAAAGTGACAAAATCTAATAAAAATTCACGCGACATTAAATATTTGATTGAGTTCGTATAAAAAAAAAGCAAACAAGAAAAAACAAAATAAAAAAGTAGAGAGAACATTCTATATAGTTATCAAGAATGTTTGTATGGTTTTGTTAGATGATAAAATGGAATAGTTGAACAGAAAAAAAAAAAACAGGAAAAAAGGATAACCCCAGGCTTTCAACATATGATAGAAAATGAAGTATTATTATTATTATTGCTGCAGGCCGAATGGATGCCTGGCTATGCCAGTTGACCTTTTATGACAGGGACTAAACAAAACATTACCACTATATGCATTGATGTTGTGTTTTTATTTTCTTTTATCCTGTTTATTGGATATGGTCAAAAGGACCAAATAGATTTCTACATTTGCTTGTTTTTTTCCATGGTAACTATGCGATTTTAAGGATAACGGAAACCCATATCGTATGGCCTAGAAATTTGTTAATTTCCTTTTTTGGCTTTAGTTGATGGAGGATTTGCAATGGTTTTTAGCATAGCTCAAACGAACGAATCCCAGTTTTTGTGTATTTTGTCCATTATCTTTGAATTTTTTTAGATGAAAAATTCATTATAAAACATCAACCAATGAATGGGGGTGTCCCACTTTGTCATTGAGTTTTGTATACTTGGTTGTAGTAACCAAATTCATTATATACTTGCATATTTGCCTGTATGTGAATGGTATATACAGTGAGCGTCAAAATAGAGTATACTAAAGCATGTGCTCTAAAAAGTTTTTATTTGACCCTATACCATCTATATCGTATTTTGAACTGATTAAGACTACGTTAGGTTGGGTTGAAAAGAGGGTTCCAATGTTAATCATCATCATCTCATCCCCAAAACCCACATGCTATTACTTGCCGCACCTATTTTGTATAAACAGTCCTTTGTGTCCCCTTAGGATACCGAAAGCTATACTGACTCCCTTCTTATTTGCTTTCATTAATAGCTTCGTCTTCTCACGATCCTGATCTCCTCACAGGACTATCGTCGTTCTACCGACCTTTTCGCTGTTCCACAGTGCTACATGCGGGTTCGTTGCCCACGTCCTTAACTCAGACTACTTCGATCCGATGGGTTTCGGGTTAATTGAATAGTAGTCCCCTGGCCTTCACGGCCAAATCAACTGCTTTTCCATCCCTCCTTACTTCTCTACGGCCCGGCACCCAAACGAGGCTGATCGTGCACTCCTCAGAGAAGGCGTTAATCCGTTTCTTACATTCCAAGGCTCTTGGTGACTACCAGGACGGTAGGTAGTTATTGGAATTCATAGAAGCCATGGTCCTTCATACCGAGGCAATGGACAGAGGACAGGGCAATATTTCTCCCCAAGAGGCAAAACACTAAGCCATAGCGCGACAAATAACGATGGTGTCGTTATTAATCCGACCCATGCCACTATGGGCATACACCTAAGTCACTAATAGAGTTGTTGTGCACTTTCAATACTAAAAAATAATCTCGAAAAGAAAATCTATGTCAGGAATTCTATGAATTGTTTTCTAATTGTTTTCCATAACACGACCCTAAGTCGATTCATGTCTGGTATTGTATCCCCACCCAAGCTCCGGTGCGAAAGCCGGGCAATCTCACAGGAAATGCTCCAATGTCTCATCATCATCTCCGCATGCCCTACAATGGGACAATAAATGCGTATAGGCCCAAGACCTTAAATCGAGAGATCGGTCTATATGGCGGCTACATTCAAAGCTGGACCGATCTGGGCCAAATTGCAGAATTCGAAGAAGGTCGCGATTAAAATTGCAAAAAAAAAAATTAAGTCTGGGGATATCCAACTTCTAGTTTTTTTTTATACCCTCCACCATAGGATGGGGTATATTCATTTCGTCATTTCGTTTGCAACACATCGAAATATCAATTTCCGATCCCTCAAAGTATAAATATTTTGGATCGTCCTAAAATTCAAAGACGATTTAACGATGTGCGTGTGTCGGTCTGTCTGTACGTCTACACGACTGTCCGTCCGTCTCTTGTAAGCACTCTAGAGCCTTCAAAAATTGAGACATTGAGCTTAAATTTGGCACAGATATGTAGTTTTGATGCACGCTGGTTAAGTTCTTGAACGGGCCAAATCGGACCATATTTGGATATAGCTGCTATATAGACCGATTTTCAGATAAAGGGTCTAATGCCCATGACAACTTCATTTTTCATCCGATTTCGCTGAAACTTGAAACAGTGAGTCGTTTAAGGCCTCCCGACATCTGACCTAAATATGGTTCATATCGGACTATATTTATATATAGCTGCAATATATACCGATCTGCCGATAAAGGGTCTGAAGCCCATAAAAGCTTTATTTATTACCCGATTTCGCTGAAATTTAAAACTCAGGGTTATCTTAAGCCTCTTGATATCCGACCTAGATATGGATAAAATCGGACTATATTTAGGTATAGCTGCCATATAGACCGATCTCCAGATAAAGGGTCTGAAGCCCATAAACATATTATTTTTTAACCAATTTCGCTGAAATTCGCAACATTGAGTAGTTTTACGCCTCCTAACATAGAACCCAAACATGGTTCAGATCGGACTATATTTCGTTATAGCTGTCATATAGACCGATCTGGCAGTAAAGGGTCTGAAGCCCATAAAAGCTCTATTTATTGCCCCATTTCGTTGAAATTTGAAAAAGAGAGTATTTTTAGTTCTCCTGACATCCGTTCCAAATATGGATCAAATCGGACTATATTTAGGTATAGCTGCATATAGACCGATCTCCAGATAAAGGGTCTGAAGCCCATAAACATATTATTTTTTAACCGATTTCGCTGAAATTTACATTTATTAACATTGCGTAGGTTCATGCCTCCCAACATAGGACCCAAATGTGGTTCAGATCGGACTATATTTAGATATAGCTGTCATATAGACCGATGTGCCGATTAATGGTCTGAAGCTCATAAAAGCTTTATTTATTACCCGATTTTGTTGAAATTTTAAATAAAAAATTCAATAGTGATTTATATATATTAGCCGACTCAATATCCGTGTCGAGTTTAGGTGCATAAGTTATCCAATCAGATTATGCCAAAAGGGGGATTTGATATATACCCGAGAAGGTGGGTAGCCAAAGTTCGGCCCGGCCGAACTTTTTGCCTTCTTACTTGTTTTCAAATTTAATCGAAATAGTGAAGAACTCAAGCTGATTTTTTTCTAGTGATTTTTGAGCAATATCCGGCAAAAACAATCGAAGTCGGACCACAAGCGAAATTTTAGCAGCCCCTATCAATTTTCGACTTTGTTTGGGGCTGACCAATTTTAGGGGCCTGCCAAAAGCCACCCGGAAAACCTAGGGCCTTGATCTTGACATCACCTCAGCTCTAACCATTTCCAATTTCAAAGAGATACCTCTAGCCCTTCTCTCACGGCATATTTATACCCTCCACCATAGGATGGGGGGGTATACTAATTTCATCATTCTGTTTGTAACTACTCGAAATATTCGTCTGAGACCCCATAAAGAATATATATTCTTGATCGTCGCGACATTTTAAGTCGATCCGTCCGTCTGTCTGTCGAAAGCACGCTAACTTCCGAAGGAATAAAGCGAGCCGCTTGAAATTTTGCACAAATACTTCTTTTTAGGGTAGGTCGGTTCATATTGTAAATGGGTCATACCGGTCCATGTTTTGATATAGCTGCCATATAAACCGATCTTGGGTCTTGACTTATTGAGCCACTAGAGGGCGCCATTCTTATCCAATTTGGCTGAACATTTGCTCAACGTGTTTTGTTATGATATCCAATAACTGTGCCAAGTATGGATCAAATCGGTTCATAACCTGATATAGCTGCCATATAAACCGATCTTGGGTCTTGACTTCTTCAGCCTCTAGAGGGCGCAATTCTTATCCGATTGGAATGAAATTTTGCACGACGTGTTGCGCTATGATACCCAACAACTGTGCCAAGTATGCCTTAAATCGGTTCATAACCTGATATAGCTGTTATATAAACAGATCTGGGGACTTGACTTCTTCAGCCTCTAGAGGGCGCAATTCTTATCCGATTGGAATGAAATTTTGCACGACGTGTTTTGTTATTATATCCAACAACTGTGTCAAGTATGGTGTAAATCGGTTCATAACCTGATATAGCTGCCATATAAACCGATCTTGGGTCTTGACTTCTTCAGCCTCTAGAGGGCGCAATTCTTATCCGATTGGAATGAAATTTTGCACGACGTATTTTATTCTTACTTTCAACAACTGTGTTCAATAAGGTTCAAATCGGTTCATAACCTGATATAGCTGCCATATAAACCGATCTGGGATCTTGACTTCTTGAGCCTCTAGAAGTCGCAATTATTATCTGTGTCGAGTATGGTTCAAATCGGTTCATAACCTGATATAGCTGCCATATAAACCTATCTTGGGTCTTGACTTCTTGAGCCTCTAGAGGTCGCAATTAGTATCTGATTTGCATGAAATTTTGTACGACGGATTCTCTCATGACCATCAATATACGGGTTTATTATGGTCTGAATCGGTCTATAGCCCGAACCAGCTCCCATATAAATCGATCTCTCTATTTAACTTCTTGTTTTTACTAGTCTTTTTCGGTTCTAAACCACTGTGCTACGGACGGACGTGGCTCGATCATTTAAAATATTTCGGCGATCAAGAAAATATTCACTTTACGTGGTCTTAGACCAATATTTCGGTGTATTACAAATAGAGTGACGATGTAAGTATACTTCCAGTCTATGGTGGGGGGTATAAAAAAACTTATTTCACCTATTTTCGGCTTATGGAGCTGTTTAATTCTTTTTGACTAAGGCTGATGTATTGGGTTGCCCAAAAAGTAATTGCGGATTATTTAAAAGAAAATAAATGCATTTTTAATAAAACTTAGAATGAACTTTAATCAAATATACTTTTTTTACACTTTTTTTCCAAAGCAAGCTAAAAGTAACAGCTGATAACTGACAGAAAAAAGAATGCAATTACAGAGTCACAAGCTGTGAAAAAAATTGTCAACGCCGACTATATGAAAAATCCGCAATTACTTTTTGGGCAACCCTATATATACATCGCCCTATTCGCCTTAATTAAAACAATTTTGAACAGATTTGCTAGATATTTGATACGGATTGTTTAATAAACCAACTGAAAATCTCCGCCGAAGTATATCAAAATCGTTTCAGATTTATATATAGCTCCCAATGATCACTTATCAGTTAAGTGTAGGGTATTATAAAGTTGAGGCCACCGTAGCGCAGAGGTTAGCATGTTCGCCTATGACGCTGAACGCCTGGATTCAAATCTTGGCGAGACCATCAGAAAAAATTTTCAGCGTTGGCTTTCCCCTCCTAATGTTGGCAACATTTGTGAGGTACTATGCCATGTCAAACTTCTCTCCAAAGAGGTGTTGCACTGCGTCACGCCGTTCGGACACGGCTATAAAAAGGAGGCCCCTTATCATTGAGCTTAAACTTGAATCGGACTGCACTGCATTGATATGTGAGAAGTTTGCCCCTGTGCCTTAGTGGAATGATCATGGGCAAAATTTGCATTATAAAGTCGGCACCGTCTGAGTTTTGACCTTCCTCACTTGTTTTTATATAGAACAATTTTCCGATGTGCATTAAGGTTTTTAGAATTTCAGTAACATTTAGCAATTTTTTTGCCAAGAATTTTAAAATTTCTTTAATTTGTTGCTTATTTGTATAGGGAAAGTTCACTCACACATTTTGTGATAATGATTTTTTTTCTTATTTTTTGTATCCTCCATAAAGTTATTCCCCTATAAGTTGTCATTACTATATCCTTGTCATTTTTTCCCTTTTGTCAAAATTCTTACTCTTTATCAATTGATTGGCAATTTTGGCCATATTTTGTGAGTTGTTACCTTTTGTTGCAAGCTATTCTGTTGTCACCTTATTTTTTGTTGGTTATGCCTTAAACGATTTCCTTTATGGCAGGCATATCCTTATATTTCACACTTTTTTGTCAACACTTGGTTTCAGGCTCATTTTTTGTGATTGTTATGACTTTAATTTTTCACTTGTTTCGTTGATTTTTTTTCTCCTCTTTGCTTCTTGCAGGCAGTTGTTGTTGTTGTTGTTGTTAATGCCCAAAAAAAAGGAAACCAGAATTGTTGATGTTGTTTTGAACATTTTGCAATATCGTCGTCGTAGTCGACGTCCTCGTTGTCATCGTAAGAGGGAAGAAGACACACCAAAATATTTCAAGGACTTTAACATTGCACTATATACGATGGCAAGGACCATGGCCAACACGAAAACGGCAACGACAACGACAACGACGACAACGATGACGACGTCTACGTTTGACTACAACTATATTACGCTGGTAAGTATAATAACCACATGTACATACATAAAATGTATGTGGTAACATCAGCAGCACATTTTTTTACATATTTTGGATTCTGCACTATTTTTTCCGTTTCGCTTTGCCAGCACAATAACACTTTCTTTGCTTTTTTTTGTTTGGGGCAACAACAGCTTTTAGGCTGTAACAAAACACTATTTCCATGGCATACTTTTAGGATGTGGCAATTTATTATTCTCTCATAAAATTCTAAAGGAAATTTATTTTCTTTTCCTTTTTTCGAGTGAGGACAAGCAAAGAAACACACAAAAAAAACGCACGCACACACATTCATGGAACACTCGGTGACAGCGTAGATCTGCATGAAAGGGAAAGGACAGCAGCGACTGTAGAATAAATCGTCGCTAACATCACCACGACTCGGTGTGGTTCGGTATGAAACGCATACAGAAGAGTCCACACCCAAAAAATGTGAAGCATAACATTTTCTTCTATTTTTTTTCGTTGTGTTGTATTGTTGTTGGTGTTGTTATTGTTGTTTTTATTGTCGTTTTGCACATCACGATTTTTATTCTTCCTGCACAAACACTCACACGCACTCACCACACAAACTAGAGAAGAGGCAAAGGCATACAGGGCACTCACTCACTCGCCACACACACAGACACACACACACAAACACACTCTCATACACTTAGTTAGATACTGTCGTTTTCTCTTTATTTTTTTTGATTCCCCCTTTTGCTGTTTACTCCACCCATACCCTGCTGTGGAGTTTCTCTCCAAACAGCATCCTGACTTCATCTAGCGTTTATCCTTCATAATGTATTGCTGCGAGACTAAACGTTTGGGATTTTATTTTTTATGGTTTTTTCTATTTGTTTTTTTTTTTTTTTCATCCTCATCTAATCCTGCATTACTTTTCTTTTCATATACGTTGTATGTGTTTTTTTTTTATTAGTTTTCGTTCGATTTTTGGTACTGCTAGGAAATTGTGTGTTGACGCGTTAAAAGTAGGGAATAGACTAAAGACACAGTGCCACAATTTCTAGCTGGTGGGGCAGAAGCAGCAGCATCATCCTGAGTATCATTATCGCCTATTGGACTTCATTATGACTTATCTTGGTCATGATGAGCATTTGAGCATTTTTTACTGCTGCCAGGCTAGGCGCGTCTCTTAACAAATACAAGAAAAAAAAACAGCAAAAAACCAAAAACAATGAAGGCATCTACGACATCATAGCTAACACTAATACAGGCACATGCACACTCAGGCTTGCAGACGCACTAAACACCCAAAAGGACACACACACACACACATTTAAGCTTACGCACTTTAATACACATACACATAAATACAAGGAATTCATTATCCCATGAATGTTGTTGTTGCTGTTAACTTGTTATTTTTAGCCTTTGCTCATATCCTGAGAAAGGATCTTTGAAATATTTTTTTATTTATTTTTTTTAATTTCAATTTTATTTGAAAATTTATAATAACTACCTTTTTTATTTAAAATATTTTTTAATGTATTTTCAATGAAATAATTTAAAATATTTTTTTTATTTGCTTAGTTCTATTATTTCTGTTTTTTTTTTATATTAAAGTTTCCCGTACTGTTTTTTTTTTTGCTTTTGTCGAAGTTTTGCCGTTTTCAATACCGTCCGCTACGAGCAACTATCACACACTAAATACGAAAGTTGCCTTCCGATTTGCAGCTTCGCTTAAATGTTACGTACATCACAACAGCATCCTGTCGTTGCTTTTGTCGTCGTTGTCCTTTTTGCGGAAGCTGCGGAAACGAAGAGTAAAAACTAACAACATTGGAAGAGCACAGCATTTTGCGTCATCAGCAGATGAGATGATTTAAGAGCTTGTGACGTGAAGAGAATTATACATGCTGGCTAAGAGTATGTTGAGGTGTATAAAAGGGCCTCAAGAAGGCCTCATTGGAATGTTATACAAAGAGAACCAAAAAACAAGTAGAAGTGTGCAAAGTTCGGCCGGGCCGAATTTTGGATACCCACCACCTCGGGAATATATGTAAACCACCTTTCGTCAAAATCCCATGAAAAAGGCATACCTTATGCCCCATAGCAGCTATATCGAAACATGTTCTGATTTGTAACAAATACTAATAAGTACAAGTCATTGTTCAATTGTATATAACAAAATATTGATCTTTTTAGTTGCTATATCTAAAAATAAAAAACTAACATAAGTCACTGCGTAAAATTTCACTGAAATCGGATTAAAAAGGCGTCTTTTATGGGGCCAAGACTTTAAATCGAGATATCGGTCTATATGGCAGCTATATCCAAATCTAGACCGATCTGGGACAAGTTGCAGAAATATGATGAAGAGCCTAACGCGTCTCACTGTCCCAAATTTTGGTGAAATCTGACAATAAATGCGCCTTTTATGGCCTCAAAACCTTAAATACAGAGATCGGTCTATATGGCAGCTATAACCAAATCTGGACCGATCAGAGCCAAATTGAAGAAAGATGTCAAGGGGCTTTACCTAACTCACTGTCCCAAATTTCGGCGACATTGGACAATAAATGCGCCTTTTATGGACCCAAAACCTTAAATCGAGAGATCGGTCTATATGGCAGCTATATCCAAACCTGATCCGATTAAAGCCAAATTGACGATAGATGGCGAAGGGCCTAACACAACTCACTATCCCAAATTTCAGCGAAATCGGATAAGGAATGTGGCTTTTATGGCCCTAAGACCCTCAATCGGAGGATCGGTCTATATGGCAGCTATAACCAAATCTGAACCGATCTGAGCCAAATTAACGAAGGATGGCGAAGGGCCTAACACAACTCACTATCCCAAATTTCGGCAAAATCGGATAATAAATGTGGCTTTTATGGGCCTAAGACCCTAAATCGGAGGGTCGGTCTATATGGCAGCTATATCTAAATCTGGACCGATCTGAGCCAAATTGAAAAAAGCTGTCGAAAGGCCTAACACAACTCACTGACCCAAATTTCAGCAAAATCGGATAATAAATGTGGCTTTTATGGGCCTAAGACCCTAAATCGGAGGATCGGTCTATATGACAACTATATCCAAATCTGAACCGATCTGGGCCAAATTGAAGAGGAATATCGAAGGGCCTAACACAACTCATTGTCCCAAATTTCGGCGACATCAGACAATACATGCGCCTTCTATGGGCCCAAAACCTTAAATCGAGAGATGGGTCTATATGACAGCTATATCCAAATCTCGACCGATCTGGGCCAAATTGAAGAAAGCTGTCGAAGGGCTTAACACCACTCATTATCCCAAAATTCTGCAAAATCGGATAATAAATGTGGCTTTTATGGGCGTATGACCCTAAATCGGCGGATCGGTCTATATGGGGGCTATTTAAAAATATAGTTCGGTATAGCCCATATTCGAACTTAACCTGCTTATGGACAAAAAAGAGAATCTCTCTTTCAGCTCAATATCTCTATTTTTTAAGACTGTAGCGTGATCAAGATTATATATAATTTATAGGGTCGGTAATGAATATTTCGATATGTTGCAAAGAGAATGACAAAACGAATATACCCCCATCCACCGACCCACGCCACTATGAACATGCAATCCAGTTATCGAAAATGAACATCTAAGTCAGGAATTCTTATACTATCCCTATTATCCCTATTTGTTATACCCACCACCATAGGATGGGGGTGTTCCCATCCGTTGTAACAACCCGAAAAGTTCACCTAAGACCCCATAGAATATATATATTCTTGATCGTCTCGACGCCCTAAGTCGCCCTAGCCGTGTCCGTCCGTCCGTCTGTCTAAATCATGATAGCGGTCGAACGCGTAAAGCCAGATGCTTAAAATTTTGTACAGATACTTTCTATTAACGTAGGTCGTTGGGGATTGCAAATGGGCTATATCGGTTCAGATTTAGATATAGCTCCCATTTAAACCGAACTCCCGATTTAACTTTTTGAGCCCCTGGAACCCGCAATTTTTGTCCGATTTGGCTGAAATTATGTATGTGGGGTTCTGTTATGACGTTTAATAGCTGTACGGTCGGAACCGGTCTATAATCTGATATAGCTCCCATATAAACCGATCTTCCGATTTGACTTCTTGAGACCTTATAAGCCACAATTTTTGTTCGATTTGGCTGAAATGCGGTGTACCATTACGACTTCCAATAACTGTGGCAAATACGGTAAACCACGCTTTTACTTGTTTTAATCTCTTGAGCACCTAGATAGCTCAATTTTCATCCGACTTGGCTGAAATTCGACACAAGGACTTGGGTTGTGGTCTCCAATTTCAGCGCCGACTATTATCCGAATCGATTTATAAACTTATAGGGTTGCCCAAAAAGTAATTGCGGATTTTTCATATAGTCGGCGTTGACAAATTTTTTCACAGCTTGTGACTCTGTAATTGCATTCTTTCTTCTGTCAGTTATCAGCTGCTTCTTTTAGTTTGCTTTAGAAAAAAAGTGTAAAAAAGGATATTTGATTAAAGTTTATTCTAAGTTTTATTAAAAATGCATTTACTTTCTTTTAAAAAATCCGCAATTACTTTTTGGGCAACCTAATATATACCCCCATACAAACCGATCCTCGGATTGAACTTCTTGGGCAGCTAGAAACCTGTTTTCATCCGATTTGACTTTCAATATGAATGCCAAGTATGATCCGAATCGGTCAATATACTGATATATCTTCCATATAAACCGATCCCCGGATTTGATTTCTTGAGCTCCTAGAGGTCCCAATTTTAACGATTTGGCTGAAATTTGATTCAAAGACTGCTCCATTGACTTCCAGCGTCCGTGCCGAGTGTGATCCCAAATCGTTCTATATGCCGATAGGATTTCTCGAGAGTTTAGCAGCCGCATCCAATTTCAATTTTTATTGTTTTAAAATAACTCAAATACGAATGAGGGCAAACTTTTAGCGGAACATATGGTGGTGGATATCTCAGATTCGGCCCGGTCGAACTTACCACGTTTTTATAGCGTCCACCATAGGATGGGGGTATACTAATTTCGTCATTCTGTTTGTAATACCTCGAAACATGCGTCTGAGACCCCATAAAGTATATATATTCTTGATCGTCATATCATTTTAAGTCGATCTAGCCATGTCCGTCCGTCTGTCCATCCGTCCGGCTGTCTGTCGAAAGCACGCTAACTATCGAAGAAGTAAAGCTAGTCGATTGAAATTTTGCACAAATACTTTTTATTAGTGTAGGTCGATTGGGTTCGTAAATGGGCCAAATCGGTTTCGATATAGCTGACCTATAAACAGATCTTGGGTCTTGACTTCTTGAGCTTCTAGCGGGCGGAATTCGTATCCGATTTAACTAAAACTTAGCATGAGGTGTTTTATTATGACTTCCAATAACTGTACTAAGTATGGCGCAAATCGGTACATAACCTGATATAGCTGACATATAAACCGATTTGGGATCTTGACTTCATGAACCCTTAGAGGGCGCAATTCATACCAACAACTGTGTTTAGTATGATTCAAATCGGTTCATAATCTGGTATAGATGTCATATAAACCGACCTTGGATCTTGACTTCTTGAGCAAATAGAGCGCGAAATTCGAACATCCGATTTGGCTGAAATTGTGAATGAGGTGTTTTCTTATGACTTCCAATAACTGTGCTAAGTACGGCGCAAATCGGTACATAACCTGATATAGCTGCCATATAAACCGATCTGGGGTCTTGACTTCTTGAGCCTCTAGAGTGCGCAATTCTTATCCGATTAGAATGAAATTTTGCACGACGTGTATCGATATGACTTCCAACAACTGTGCCGAGTATGGTTTAAATCGGTCTATAACCTGATATAGTTGCCATATAAACCGATCTTGGGTCTTGACTTCTTGAGCCTCTAGAGTGCGCAATTCTTATCCGATTTGGCTGAAATTTTGCACGACGTGTTTTGTTATGACTGGGACTGTGCCAATTTTGGTTTAAATCGGTGTATAACCTGATAATGCTGCCATATAAACCGATCTTGGGTCTTGACTTGTTGAGCCTCTAAGGTCGCAATTCTTATCCGATTTGACACGAGGTGTTTTGTTATGACATCCAATAACTGTACTAAGTATGGCGCAAATCGGTACATAACCTGATATAGCTGCCATATAAACCGATCTGGGATCTTGACATCTTGAGCCACTAGAGGGCGCAATCTCATCCGATTTGCCAGAAATTTTGTGCAACGGCTTCTCTCATGACCTTCAACATACGTGTCTAAGATGGTCCGAATCGATCAATAGCTTGATACAGCTCCCATATAAACCGATCTCCCGATTTTGCTTCTTGAGCCCCTGCAAGGCGCAATTCTTATCCGAATGAACTAAAATATTACACAGCAGCATATTCTTATTCAATATTCTTTGTTTGCCTAAAAAAGATACTGCGCATATCTGAACTTTCAAATCGGACAAGAATTGCGTCCTCTAGAGGCTTAAGAAGTTACGACCCAAGATCGGTTTATATGGCAGCTTTATCAAAACATGGACCGATTTGAACCATACTTAACACAGTTATTGGAAGTGATACCAAAACACCACGTGCAAAATTTCAGTCAAATCGGACAAGAATTGTGCCCGCAAGAGTCTCAAAAGTCATGACCCAAGAATGTTTTATATGGCATCATTACTAAAACATGGACCGATTTGACCCATTTACAATCCCAACCGATCTACACTAAAAGTATTTGTGCAAAATTTCAAGCGGCTAGCTTAACTCCTTCGAAAGTTAACGTGCTTTCGACAGACAGACGGACGGACAGACAGACGGACGGACGGACAGACAGACGGACGGACGGACAGACAGACGGACGGACGGACGGACAGACAGACGGACGGACAGACAGACAGACGGACGGACAGACAGACAGACAGACGGACGGACAGGCGGACATGGCTAGATCGACATTAAACGATATGGCGATCAAGAATATATATACCTTATGGGGTTTCAGACGCATATTTCGAGGTGTTACAAACAGAACGACGAAATTAGTATACCCCTATCCTATGGTGGAGTGTATAAAAAGTATGAAATTCAATGCAGAATTAGAAATTAGGTTGAAGTTAGGTTGCAATCCATTGTTGACCTATAAGTCGATTGAACATACTTTAGTTCACCGAACTTTAAGAAACTTCGGGGCTCTTATATTCAGACACAGGCGGTAAGAGAATCTTCATTTATTTTTCCACGTTTAATGATATGTTGATATATTCTTAGATTGTGATTCATTTATTTCTTCGAAAAAAATTTACTTAAATGGAGTCGGTGGTATTTTACTTGCATTTATGGTTGAATCTATAAAATGCCCATACACAGCGTTAAACAACACTTTGGAAGAGGTAATTAAGTAGCTAGAACTGCACATGTTTCGAGATTCCGCATCAACGATCACATGATCCTCGCTAAGATTCTGAATTTTATGAGCATGCGTTACCACTGCGTTTCCTTACTCCCATAGTCATATTGGCAAAACGCAAAGGAAATTTAGATGGACAGCAATTGGGTTTGGGAAAAGACATACAAGCTGAACGACCTTGACACAAAGCACGAGGACATTTATCCTGAAGGCCGTTACGTCGAAAACAATCACAAGTGCTGTACATGATGCCAGCACGCAATTCATGGCTCTGACACGATTTGGGCTGAAATGAAGAGAAGAAGAGGAGAACGATAGAAACTTTTTAGAGATACAAAAACATGGGAATCTGTTACTAAGGTCTATGTGAACTTTAAAGATTGCTAAGGGGTAAAACAAAGGACGGAAAAGTTAAAGTAAGCCAGAAAATAATGTCAAGGTATAGTAATGTTAGTTTTTTGTACAGATTTTTCTGATTTCTTCAACGAAATACTGTATTATTGTCAAACCAATCAGCCAAAAGAGATCATAGAAGATTGAAGTTCAACACAAATCAATCAATTTTCGCAGGAATAATATGGTCAATTTTTTTCCGGAATAAAATGGTTCACATTATGGAACGAAAAATATGACTGAATAGGAGCATTATGTTCGGCCGGGCCGAAATTTTTACACCCACCACCTCGGATACATATATTAACCACCTTTCGTCATAATACGGCGGAAAAATGCATCATTTATGAACCCATAGCAGATAAATCAAAATGTAGTCCGATCTCCACCATATTTAGGAAGGATATGTGAGGGTCTAACATAACTCATTGTGTAACCTTAAGTAGCGATATATGTATATGACAACTATTGGTTGCCCAAAAAGTAATTGCGGATTTTTTAAAAGAAAGTAAATGCATTTTTAATAAATCTTAGAATGAACTTTAATCAAACATATAATTGCCATTTTGTTCGATAACCTTTTGCCATCTTCCTGGCAAATTTAGTATTCCACGCTCATAGAACTTCTGGCCTTCTCTCCTATCTCACGTTCAGTTACATGACGTTCCAATTCGATTAATTCTTTGATTTGGTCATCATCAACTTCATTTGGCCGACCTGAAAGTGGCTCATCTTTAAGTGAAAAATCTCAAGAACGGAATTTGCGAAACCAATTTTGACACTGTCTTCCTTTTAAGGCTTTATCACCATACACATCTCGTAACTTTTTAGCAACCTGCTCCGAGTTTTTTCCTTTACGGAAATAATAAAGTAAAATATGATGAAAATGCTCCTTTGTGGGCTCCATATTAAAATTGACGCCAAACAAACAAATGTAAACAAAATTTCGCGCACTTTTTTTCTAAAGCAAGCTAAAAGTAACAGCTGATAACTGACAGAAGAAAGAATGCAATAACAGAGTCACAAGCCGTTGAAAAAATTTGTCAACGCCGACTATATGAAAAATCCGCAATTACTTTTTGGGCAACCCAATATATCCAAATATAAACCGATCTGAACTATATTGAACAGGAATCTCACAGAGCCTAACACTGCCCACTATGTAAAATTTCAATGAAATCTAATAATAAACGTGCTTTATTTTCCCATGAACTAAAATCGGGAGATTGGTATATAAGCCAGCTATATCCAAATATAGCCCTATCTTGATATCCGGTATGAATGTCGAAGGGCCTAACGCAACTCATTGTGCCTTATTTCAGCCAAACCGGTTAATAATTTCACTTTTTATGGGTCTAAAACCTTAAATCGGGTGATCGGTATATATGGTGGCTATAACCAAAAATGGACCGATCTGGACAGTTTTGAGCAGGGATGTCAAGGAGTCTAACACAACTACTACGAAATTTTCCATGAACATTCCATTAAGGGACAAGGGATACTTCTTACAGTGCGACACCTTTTTTGAGAAGTTTTTTATATGGCATAGTACCTCACGAATGTCGCCAGCATTAGGAGGGGATAACCACCGCTCAAAATTTTATGATGGTCTCTCCAGGAATGGCGACATAAGTAGCACTCTGCTTAGCAACCCTTGAAACAATTATGGCTACCATTGCCGGCATCATTTTTATACCCTCCACCATAGAATGGGGGTATACTAATCTAGTCATTCCGTTTGTAACACCTCAAAATATTCGACTAAGTGCCAATAAAGTATATATATTCTCGATGCTCTCGACATTCTGAGTCGATATAGCCATGTCCGTCTGTGGAAATCACGATAAGAGGTCAAACGAGTAAAGCTAGCCGCTTGAAATTATGCACAGACACCTAATATCGATGTAGGTCGTTAAGGATTGCAAATGGGCAATATCGGTTCAGATTTAGCTCTCATATAAACTGATCTCTCCATTTGACTTCTTGAGCCCTTATAAGCCGCAATTTTTGTCTGAAATTTTGAATGCGGTGTACTGTTACGACTTCAACAACTGTGCCAAATACGGTCTTAATCAGTCTATAAACTGATATAGCTCCCATATAAACCCATCTCCCGATTTGATTTCTTGAGCCCTTACAAGCTGCTATTTTTGTCCGATTAACAGAAATTGGACAGATAGTATTTTGTTATAACTTCCAACTCCTGTGTCAAGTACGTTTCAAATCGGTCTATAGCCTGATATAGCTCCCATATAAACCGATCTCCCGATTTGACATCTTAGGTCCTTACAAGCCGCAATATTTGTTAGATTTGGCTGAAATTTTGCATGTGGTGTTCTCTTATGACTTCTAAAACCAGTGCCAAATACGCTCCAAATCGTTCTACAACCTGATATAGCTCCCATATAAACCGGTCTCCGGATCATCCCAGAAGCTTTCATTTTTGCTGTTTTGGCAGATGTTTGGTATGTAGAATAAATTAATGCCCTTCAAATAGATAAATTTTGTATAAATTTTTATCAGAACCTATGGCGGTGGATTACCAAGATTCGGCGCAGCCGAACATAACACGCTTTTACTTGTTATTGCTGGTTCCGAACGGAGTGCCCCATAGCGACACCACTTTGTAGAGATGTTTTAACTTGGCACGATACCTCACAAATATGGCCAGCATAAGTAAGGGGAAAACCATCGCTGAAAATTTGTCTGATATCACGGCGGGATTTGATCCCAGGCTTTCGGTGTTATAGGCTTTCACGCTTACCTCTGCGCCACGGTGGCCTCCTAACACAACTAACTATACAGAATTTCTTCTTGTTATTGCTGGGTCCGAACGGTGTGCCCCATAGCGACACCACTTTGTACAGATGTTTTAACTTGGCATGATACCTAACAAATATAGCAAGCATTAGTAAGGGGAAAACCATCGCTGAAAATTTGTCGGGATTTGATCTCAAGTGTTTGGCGTCACAGGCGTTCGGCGTCACAGGCGGTCATGCTAACCTCTGCGCCACGGTAGCCACTTACACAACTAGCCAGCATAAGTAAGGGGAACCATCGCTGAAAATTTGTCTGATACTAACGCCGGGATTTGATCCCAGGCGTTCGGCGTCACAGGCGGTCATGCTAACCTCTGCGCCACGGTGGCCTCCTAACACAACTAACTATACAGAATTTCTGCGCAATTAGACAATAAATGCGCATATTATGGGCCAAAGACCATAAAACGAAAGATCAGTCCATTTGGTAGCTATATCCGAATTTGAAGTGATCGTGGCCTTACTGAACAAGGATGACGAGAGGCCTAACACAACTCACTGTCTCAAATTTCAGCAAAATTGGATAATAAATGTGGCTTTGATGGGCAAATCGGAATATATGGCAGCTATATCCAAATCTGAACCGCTCTGGGCCGTATTCAACAAAGCTCTTAAATTTCAACAAAGTCGGATAATAAATGTGGCTTTTATGGGCCTAAGAACCTAAATCGGAGGATCGGTCTATATGGCAGCTATATCCAAATCTGGACCGATGAGGGCGATAATTCAGAAGTATATCGAAGGGCCTAACACAACTCACTGTCCCAAATTTGAACAAACTCGGATAATAAATGTGGCTTTTATGGGCCAAAGACCCTAAATCCGAGGATCGGTCTATATGGCAACTATATCCAAATCTGGACCGATCTGAGCCAAATTGACGAATGATGTCGAAGGGCCTAACACAACTCACTGTCCCAAATTTCAGCAAAACTCAACAATAAAAATTTTATAAGCCTAAGACCTCAAATCGGTATATAAGGGGGCTATATCCAACTATCAAGGCCGATGTAGCCTATTTTCGATCTTAACCTGTCTATGGACAAGAAAAGAATCTGTGAAAAATTTCAGCTAAATATCTCAACTCTTCACCATAGGATGGGGGGTATACTAATTTCATCATTTCTTTTGTAACACCTCGAAATATGCGTCTAAGACCCCATTTAGTATATATATTCTTGATCGTAATGACATTTTAAGTCGATTTAGCCATGTCCATTCGTATGTCCGTCCGTCTGTTTGTCGAAAGCACGCTAACTTTCGAAGGAGTAAAGCTAGCCGCTTCAAATTTTGCACAAATACTTCATATTAGTGTAGGTCGGTTGGGATTGTAAATGGGCCATATCGGTCTGCATTTTGATATAGCTGTCATATAGACCGATCTTGGATCTTGACTTCTTGAGCTTCTAGAGTGCGCAATTCCTTTCCGATTGGAATGAAATTTCGCACGAACTATTTTGTTATGATATCCAACAACTGTGCCAACTATGGTTCAAGTCGGTGCATAACCTGATAGAGCTGCCATATAAACCGATCTTGGGTCTTGACTTCTTGAGCTTCTAGAGGGCGCAATTTTTATCCGATTGGAATGAATTTTTGCACGAAATATTTTGTTATGATATCCAATAACTGTGCCAAGTATGGTTCAAATAGGTTCATAAGCTGATATAGCTATCATATAAACCGATCTGGCATCTTGACTTCTTGAGCTTCTAGAGAGCGTAATTCTTATCCGAAACTTTACATGACGTATTTTATTCTTACTTTCAACAACTGTGTCAAATAAGGTTCTAATCGGTTCGTAACCCGATATAGCTGCCATATAAACCGATCTAGGGTCTTGACTTCTTAAGCCTCTAGAGGGCACAATTCTTATCCGATTTGAATGAATTTTTGCACGAAGTATTTTGTTATAATATCAACCAACTGTGTGAAGTGTGGCTTAAATCGGTAGATGTTTTGATATAGCTGCCATATAACCCGATCATGGGTCTTGACTTCTTGAGCCTCTGAGGGCGCAATTCTCGTCCGATTTGACTGAAATTTTGCACATAGTGTTTTGGTATCTCTTCCAATAACTGTGTTCAGTATGGTTGAAATCGGTTCATAATCTAGTATAGCTGTCATATAAACCGATCTGGGATCTTAACTTCTTGAGCCTCTAGAGGGCGCAATTCTTATCCGATTCGGCTAAAATGTTGACCGTAGTGTTTTGTTATGATATCTAACAACTGTGCCAAGTGTGGCTTAAATCGGTAGATGTTTTGATATAGCTGCCATGTAACCCGATCATGGGTCTTGACTTCTTGAGCCTCTAGAGGGCGCAATTCTCATCCGATTTGTCAGAAATTTTGTACAACGGCTTCTCTCATGACTTTCAACATAAGTGTTTAATATGGTCTGAATCGATCAATAGCTTGATACAGCTCCCATATAAACAGATCTCCCGGTTTTGCTTCTTAAGCCCTTATAAGGCGCAATTCTTATCCGAATGAATGCAAATATCGCACAATGACTTGACTACAATGTTCAGCATTCATTTATAGTCCGAAACGGACTATAACTTGATTTGGCTCCAATAGCCTAACAGTTCTTATTCAATATTCTGTTTGCCTAAAAACTCGACTCGCATAGAACTCGACAAATGGTGAAGGGTATATAAGATTCGGCCCGGCCGAACTTAGCTCTCTCTTAGTTGTTATTGCTGGTTCCGAATGGTGGGCCCCATTGCGACTTGGTTACATAGCAGAATACCTCACAAATGTAGCCATCACTAGGAGGGGATGAATACAGCTATACAGAATTTCTGCGCAATTAGACAATAAGTGCGCGTAATATGGGCCTAGACCTAGATCAGTCTAAATGGACGCTATATTCAAATCTGAACCGATCTGGGTCGTATTGAACAAGGATGTCGAGAGGCCTAACCCAACTCGCTGTCCCATATTTCAGCAAAGTCCGATAAAAAATGTTGCTTTAATGGGCCTAAGACCTTAAAACGACAAATCGGTACATATGGGGTCTATATCAAGATATAGGCCGTTGTAGCCCATTTTCGAACTTAACCTCTCTATAGACAAAGAAAAATCTGTGCAAAATTTAAGCTAAATATCTCCATTTTTAAAGCTTGTATCGTCATTTCAACAGACAGACGGTTGGACATGGCTAAATCGCCTAGAAAAATCCATGAAAACTTACCTGAGAGGGTGGACAGCATGGTTCACATGCACAGCATGGTCCACAGGGAGCGCAGCAAGCATCGCACATGTTGAGATGGAATTTTTTTTTTATCAAACTAGAAAATATGAAAAATTCTTAAGGACACTAGGACAGAAGTTCCACAAGATTTGGCTCACAATAGTCAAGATTTGGAAAGGAAAATTTTGAATTTTTTTTTATAGATTTTTCAAAAAGTTTTATGAAAGAGGAATGACGTGACGTTCTAGTTTAAATTTAGAAAATGAATAAGGAAAATTTTTGAGAAAAAAACCCAATACTAAGAATTGATTTTCCAAGCATATGTCATAATTAAATAATTTTTTGTAGAAAGTATTTTTGTTGCAGGTGTTACAATACTCTACACTACCACTGTGGTACAGGGCATTATAACTTTGTGCACTTGTTTGCCACCGTAGCACAGAAGTTATCATGTCCGTCTATGACGCTGAACGTCTGGGATCGAATCCTGGCGAGACCATCGGAAAGAAATGTTCAGCGGTTGTTTTTCCCTCCTAATGCTGGCAACATTTGTGATGTACTATGCTATGCAAAAACTTTTATCCAAAGAGGTGTCGCACTGCGGCACGCCATTCAGACTTGGCTATAAAAAGGAGGCCCTTATCATTGAGCTTAAACTTGAATCGAACTGCACTCATTGATATGTGAGAAGTTTCTTCCTGTTCCTTAGTGGAATGTTCATGGGTAAAATTTGCAATTTTGAATTTGTTTGCAACGCTATGAAGGAGAAGAGCTAGACCCATTGATAAGTATACCGATCGACTCAGCATCTCTTTCTGATGCGATTTAGCCATGTCCGTCTTATATTCTTGTAATCAAGATACAGATCGCATTTGTTCTCCGAGTGTCATAAAATTATGCACACATTACTGATTTAGTCCAAGGACAAACGCTATTGATTTTTAGATTTTCAAAAAATCGGTCCAGTTTCAGATGTAGTTTAGGGTCCTGAGCCATAGAAGGTAAATTTTTTAACCGATTTAGCAGAAACTTGGTTCAATTATGTTAAGACCCTCGATACCAGTGCTGAGTATGGTTGAAATCGGATTAGATCCGGATTTGGCTGCCATATATAACAATCTCCAGATTTAAGGTCTTGAGCCCAAAGTAGGAGCATTTTTACCCTATTTCGCTGGAATTTGGAAAAGTGAGTTTTATTCAACCGCACGAAACTCCTACCGATTATGGACGAGATCGGAACTGGCTGTGATATTGATGGCATATAGACCGATCTCCCAATTTAAGGTCTTGGCTCATAAAACCTTTGTTATAACCTATTTTGTTTTGGTACTGAGACCGATATCCAAACCAAGGATGGTTAACATCAGACCTTAATTACATAGCTGTCATATAAACACATTTGCCGATTTTGGATTTCAAGCCCGATTTTGCTCAAATTTGGAAGTGTTAGTTGGAATAGGCTTTCCGATATTCAGACCCGGTATGGTCCTCATCAGATCATAAGTATACAGTGGCACAGGAAAGTCTGCATAAACTTCTCAAAAAAACAAAATTTGTGTCTGAGCTGAAAATTCTTTGGGCGAGTAGAAGTTTCGACTCCTTTAAGTCGGCAGGCCTTTATGATTTATCACCGGTTGAATTACAAGCTAAGTCTGATAGACTGTTTCCCTGGCTTAGGGAGATATACTATGCTTCTATCAGAATGTCATATATGCCTGTTTGATGGAGGGACACGAAGGTCATGTTCATTCCGAAAGCAGGAAAACTGTACCACACGAAGTCGAAACATTTTCCTTCTATTGGTCTGTCATCCTTTATGATGAATACTCTTGAGAGGTCGATAGAGACATATAGTAAAGGCAAATCCACTGAAACAACCCTTCACGACCTAGTCGGCTACATAGAGGATTCTCTCTCTGTCAAGGAATATACAATGGTAGCATTTCTCGACATTGAAGGTGCTTTCAATAATGTAAAACCGACGTCAATCATAAAGGAGTTGGAGTTTCTAGGCATCAACTCTGCCGTAAAAAAGTTTATTAATACCTTACTTACTAAAAGATGCATTGCGTCGGGCTTGGGATTTGTGGATCTAAAAAGATGGGTCAGTAGAGAAACACCTCAAGAAAGTGTACTGTCTTCTCTACTTTGGAATATAGCCATTAACAAAATATTAATGTCTCTGCAAGAGAAGGGCGTAAAAGTGGTCGCTTATGCTCATGAAGTGGCAATTGCGGTTAGGGCTAAGTTCCTCAGCTCTCTAAGAGATTTACTTCAGGAAGCTCAACGTGCATTAGCAAAATGGGCTACCGAATGTGGTCTAGGTATAAATCCGTGCAAGACAGAAGTAGTTCTTTTCAGCAGAAGATACAAGTTGCCTACAGTGGAACCAGTCTCCTTGGGTGAAGAGAATATTCTATTACCAGAAAACGCAAAATACCTGGGTGTTTTGCTGGACAAGAAATTGAACTTCAAATCCAACATTTTGGAAAGGGCAAGAAAGGCCACTCTTGCCCCATATATCTGCAAGAGAGCCATTAGCAAAAGTTCGGGGCTTAGACTGCGTGTCATGCTCTGGGTATATACGGCAGTTGTCTGATCTATAATGCTATATGGTGTTGTGGTCTGGTGGACGGCGCTTCAAATTTCCACCTACTGCTCAATACTTAATCGGATCCAAAGGATGGTTTGTTTGTGCATCGCAGCAGGGCAGGTCTGCTGGAAGGCGCTTCAAAAGTTCACCTACTGCTCAATACTTAGCCGGATCCAAAAGATGTCTTGTTTGTTATGGTGTACAACCGCGGTTATGATGTACAACCGCACTGATGCACTAAATTCAATGCTTCATCTTATGCCCCTGGACATTGTTGCTACCCAAATTGCAGCGACCACTGCCGTGAGGTTAAGGGAGTTTTCTCATTGGTCATGTGGCGGCTACGGACACTGTGTTAACCTTGATGCCATATCCCATGTTCCGGGCAGTGTGGACTACACCCTACCCGAGCCGCTTTTTGATAAAACTGACTGTACCACTATTCCTGATAGAAACGATTGGAACTACGGTATCCCTTGTAACAGAAGTTACATAGACTTCTATATGGATGGTTCCACACTAAACAGCCAGGTGGGCTCTGCAGGGATACTCTAAAGATCTAGAACTGGTCATATCGAAAAGGTTACCCTACCACTGCAGTGTGTATCAAGCGGAGATCCTTGCAATTAAGAAAGTGGTGGAATGGCTGAGATATAATGCCATTTCAACGAGTATGGTTCCCATCAGACTACATTTAGATGTTGCTGTCATATTGGCCGATCTGTTATTCACATTAATTACCCTATTAGACTAAATTCACTCATAAAAAATTTATAATATAGCTCAAGAAGAGATGTCCTCTTCTACCGTTTTTTGGGAACTCAGTGCAACTTCTCTGGACTTAGCAACGAAGCTAAGTGGCCAACAATAAGATTTCACATACCAAAAGGATTTCATTGCCATAATCCATCCTACATCATCCATCATTGCTTCAGCATACGCACCAAAACGGACATGGGTGGCCACAACTGATCAGATTACACTTTAATCCCATTTCTTTACTATTGACAACTGGAAGGCAACTAAAGTAGAGAGCTCTTAAGAATAACACTTCAACCTTATGGGCAATCAGAGCATCCTAAAGAGTAGCGCATAACAGAGCAACATGGAGTTATGCTCTCTTAAAACCGGAGTGAGTATGAAAAAATTAAACCAATTTACCGAAGTTGTATCGCATTGCCGCCAAACCCATTTTAGCCGATAATAACATTGTGGAGCACTTATACAACAGCATGAGGAAAACACTTCAATGTCACCAAATTGTGGTTTGGGGCCAATTGCACACACACACACACACACACATAGACTCACACATGTTTACCCTACATACATACACAATGCTGTCAAATTCGTGTTACACGCCCTTACAATTCGTGCACCTAGGATGCTATAATGCTCTGCCCTGTAACATAAATGGGAGAATTTCCCTCAACGACTCTCCACTGTGCCATGAAATTCCAATCTCTTTCGAAATTTACTCATCACGGTAAAACCCCTTTTTTTAGGCTCTCTTCAATGTGAGTGAGTCTCTGATTTTAATTTGGTGAAAGTGAATTTTCTAATTATTGTCAGTTACTGTGTCAAATTTGACAGTTCACTGTCGATTGACCTAGCCTTCCGTTCGTCCATCCGTCTGTCTGTCTGCCTGTCTGCCTTTTGTTATGTTTCATGGTTGATGGGCATAAACAAACCCTTGTACGCATGACCTGCCATGCCTTTTTTTTTTGTTTTTGCTGCCAACCAATTTTACCAAGTGAGAAAAATCAAAGGAAATCTGCAAAAACGGAACTGACCGTCTCTTATTCAATGCCTAGCGATTTGGGTGTGTATGGGTGTTGAGTGATTACAAAGAGATTTCTTCCTTCCGTTAAGTAGGGTCGTCCTTTGTTTATCACATAATTGCAGGATGAAACCACGTGTTGATATGCTTTTTGTGACATGCGCAGAGCATAACCTTCAAAATCCTTTCTTTGCTAGGATGCTGTCAAGCTAGAGCTCTCACCATTACATTGGCAAATTAACTCTCATTTACTCGCTTGCTCTCTGCAGCATCCGGCGTATTTGCTGCGCACTGACTCTGTGCCCAATTTCATACTTTGGTTTGTTTGTTGCAAACGCTCTGTGAACGTAATCAAAACATAGTTAACCTATACTCTGTGACCTAATCTGGCTCAACTGAAGGTATGTGTATGTACGTACGAAAGCCAGGGTGGCCAAATGCAAGATATTTTTTTTTTGTGTTGATAAAATATACAGAGATTTGGCAACATAAAGGGGTTTTCCAACAAGAGGCGATTCGGTAGCTATCACTTTTGTAGCTTTTATTCTTGGACATTTGAGAAGTTAAAACTACGCCATTGCTAACAAGCAAGGAAAGCAAAAGTCAGACGTAGTCGACTGTATAATACCCTACACCACCAAGTCTACGAACTGCTTTTAATACAAAACGTAAGATTTTCTTACGATAGGATCTAAATTGTGGCTCCACAGCCTTAAAGGTCATATCGGATGAAAGATGTGTATGGAAGCTACATCTAAATTTTGTCATGATAGGATCAAAATTTTGGCTTCTACAGCCTCAAAAAGTCACATCGGATGAAAGATAAATATGTAAACCATATCAAGATTGACGAAATTTAGAATATGTGTCGGACCGAAATTAAGGCTACTACAGCCTTAAAAGGCTACAATGGATGAAAGATATATATGGCAGCTATATCTAAACCAGGATATACTCAGTCTTTCACTGGGTATATGTTGCATTTGTCAGACGTATAATGCTATATGGTGTTGTGGCCTGGTGGACGGTGCTTCAAAAGTCCACCTACTGTTTAATACTCAACCGGATGCAAAGAATGACTTATTTGTGATTAACAGCCGCACTGGGGACGACACCATCTGATGCACTGAATTTGATGCTACACCTAATGCCACTGGATATTGTGGCGAGGCAAACTGTGGCGACCACTGCTCTGAGGCTAAGGGAGCTTTCTCTTTGGTCATGTGGCGCCTACGGACACTGTGTTATCTTTGATACAACGTTCAATATGCTCAGCAGTGTTTATTCCATATTGTCTGTGCCTCTTTTCGATAAAAAAAAAAATACTGTACCACTATTCCTAATACGAGTAGAAATCATTGTGCAGAGTTTCAACCAAATCGAATCAGAATTGCGCCCTATAGGGGGTTCAAGAAATAAAATCCAGAGATCGGTTTATATGGAAAATATATCAGGCTATCGACGGATTCAGACCATATTTTACACGCATGTTACAGATTGTAGAAGAATTCGGTATACAAAATTTCAGGCTCAAAAAGAATAATCGAGAGATCGGTTAATATGAAACTACGAAATCGCTGGTGATAGAAGTTACATAGACTTCAATACGGATAATTCTAAATCAGGCGATCCGGTGGGCTTTGGGGTGTACTCTTAAGAACTAGGACTGGTCAAATTGAGAAGATTACCTGAACCCGAACTATAGTGTGTATCAAGCAGAGATCCTTGCAATGAAAGAAGTGGTGGGATGGATAAGATATAATGTCGTAAAGTCGGTTGGAATTAATATCTTCCCAGACAGCCAGGCAACCTTTAAATCCCTGGAGAACGTGTTAAAATGGCGATAAGTGTTTCCCGAACATAATTTTATGAAACAAATTATAAGAATACAAACCTCAACTTTATAAATTGAGTGCTGTCCGACTCCAATTGAAGCTCCATGAGAAGGGGATCCCCTCTTTTATTCGCCGAGTCCTAGCGGCGTGTCACTGAAAAGTAACACCTCTTTGTTGAGAACTAGTGCGCAGCTTAAATACTCACAAATGTTGCCAGTATTTGATAACCAATGCTTAAAAATGTTTTATGGTGTTCTCGCCGGTGGGACCCAGGTGTTTGCTTGCGATAGGCGGGCATGCCAACCTATGCACCACGGTGGCTCCCCGCCATCGACTGTCGCAGATCTCTCAAGCATTCCAAAACTATGTGGCTAAATCTAGACTTGGTCAACCGTTTTGCTGTCGCTGGCTAGAACAAATGTCTCAGTCATTGTGTCCGTCATAACAGATCTCATCCGAAAATATGCTGACAGACTGAAGTCTTCAGACTATCAGTAACGATTTTTGCCGAAGCTGTGAGAACGTTGAGAAAAAATAAACTATTGGGTTGCCCAAAAAGTAATTGCGGATTTTTTAAAAGAAAGTAAATGCATTTTTAATAAAACTTAGAATGAACTTTAATCAAATATACTTTTTTTACACTTTTTTTCTAAAGCAAGCTAAAAGTAACAGCTGATAGCTGACAGAAGAAAGAATGCAATTACAGAGTCACAAGCTGTGAAAAAATTTGTCAACGCCGACTATATGAAAAATCCGCAATTACTTTTTGGGCAACCCAATATAAAACATCTGCCAGAAGGAGTTCCACTTTAGGGTCTCTTTTCTTTGAGAACTTGTCTGATTGTTGGGCTTTTTAAAGCGATCTGGATGGTGCACGAGTAGGAACTAGAAGGCATCTTCTTTCACCTATTCCAGTGGTATCACAATGGACAAAAACGTCTAAGTGAGTCTGATGGCAGACTAACCTAACCTAACCTAAGACATCAAGTGAAACACCTAACGCAAATTTTTTGCAAAGATCGAACCAAAATTTTGACTACAGCCTTTAAAGGCTACGTCGGATAAAATATATGTATGGGAATTACATCTAAATCAGAACCGACTTTGAACCGACTAGAAGGACTTGCAGCTCTTTTTATACCCACCACCGAAGGATGGGGGTATATTCATTTTGTCATTCCGTTTGCAACACATCGAAATATCAATTTCCGACCCTATAAAGTATATATATTCCTGATCAGCGTAAAAATCTAAGATGATCTAGACATGTCCGTCCGTCTGTCTTTTGAAATCACGCTACAGTCTTTAAAAATAGAGATATTGAGCTGAAATTTTGCACAGATTTTTTTTTTTTTGTCCATAAGCAGGTTAAGTTCGAAGATGGGCTATATCGGACTATATCTTGATATAGCCCCCATATAGACCGATCCGCCGATTTAGGGTCTTAGGCCCATAAAAGCCACATTTATTATCCGATTTTGCTGAAATTTAGGACAGTGAGTTGTGTTAGGCCCTTCGACATATTTCTTCTTCAATTTGGTCCAGATCGGTGCAGATTTGGATATAGCTACCATATAGACCGATTTCTTGATTTATTGTTTTGGGCCTATAAAATGCTCATTTATTGTCCGATGTCGCCGAAATTTGGAACAGTGAGTTAAGTTAAGCCCCTTGCCGTACTTCTGCAATATCGCACAGATCGGTCCAGATTTGGATATAGCTGCCAAATAGACCGATATCTAGGTTTTAGGTTTTGGGGCCATAAAAGACGCATTTATTGTCCGATGTCGCTGAAATTTGACACAGTGAGTTTGGTTAGGCTCTTCGACGTCCTTCTTCAATTTTGCCCAGATCGGTCCAGATTTGCATATAGCTGCCATATAGACCGATCTCTCGATTTAAGGTTTAGGTTTCATAAAAGAGGCATTTATTGTCCGATTTCGCCGAAATTTGGGAAAGTGCATTGTGTTAGGCTTTTCGACATGTTTATGCAACTTGGCCCAAATCGGTCCAGATTTGGATATAGCTGCCATGTAGACCGATATCTCGATTTAAAGTCTTGGCCCCATAAAAGGCCCATTTATAATCCGATTTCACTGAAATTTGACACAGTGACTTATGTTCGGCTTTTCGACATCCGTGTCGTATATAGTTCAGATCGGTATGAGGTATATGAGTATAAGGTATGAAATTTTCACCGAATTTTGATGAAAGATAGTTTACATATATACCCGAGGTGGTGGGTATCCAAAGTTCGGCCCGGCCGAACTTAACGCCTTTTTACTTGTTTTAATTTTTTTTATACCCAAACTTTTATCCACAATTTGAATAAGGTTTCTCGGTACCTGAACTAAACATGTCCAGATCGACCCAACATGGATATAGAAAAATCATACTAAACCAGTAAAAGCGTGCTAATCTTGGGTACCCACCACCATGGATTCCGCTAAAAATGTACCCATATTAACTGAGTTTGTATTTGAATTATTTTGATCTCTAGAAGTCATATCACGATATCGGTACTTAGGAGGCCTATATCACCATATTGAAAGATTCGGATAAAACTTGTCACTGATCATGTTAGTCATAAGATAGGGTTTTTGGGCCAAATTTCAACCAAATCGGGTGAAATGGACTGACCTGACTGTACATTATCATTCGTTTGTAACACCTCGAAATATTGATCTGCGACCCCTTAAATAATCTTTACACGATCAATAGGGTTGACATTCTAAGTCGATTGTCTGTCTGTCCGTCCTCGTGTCAGTCCATCTGTGGAAATATAGCGGTCGAACGCTAGCTGCCCAAGATTTTGTTTCTTACTGATATAGGTCGTTGGGGATTGTAAATGGGTCATTTCGGTTCAAGTACAGATATAGCTCCCATATAAAGTGGTCCTTGATTTCTTGAACCCCTAGAAGCTTTAATTTCTACCCGATTCTGCTGAAACATTTCTCGTAGTGTTCTGTTGTAGCTGCTAACGATCGTGCCAAATATGGTCCAAATCAGTGTACAAACTGATATAGCTCCCATAAAAAGGGATTTGAGGTTTGAGCCCCTAGAAGCTGCAATTGTTATCGGATTGGGTTGAAATTTTGTACATAGTGGTGGGTGTCAAGTATGGTCTAAATCGATGTATACCCTGATACAGGTCCCATTTAATCTCCTTAGTTAACGTTTGGAGCAAAAAGCAAATGCAAATTTGTCCATGAACATTCCCCTAAGGAACTGGGGCAAACTTCTCACATATCACTGAGTACTGTCCGATTCAAATTTTAAGCTCTATGATAAGATGCCTCCTTTTTATAGCCGAGTCCAAACGGGGTGCCTTTGAGAGCCACCTCTTTGGGGAGAAGTTTTTACATGGCAAAGTACCTCACAAAGGTCGCCACCATTAGGAAGAGATAACCACCGCTGACAATTTTTTCCTGATATATTCGCCAGGATTTGAACCCAGAGCTTCAGTGTCATAAACGGACATGCTTACCTCTGTCCTAGGGTGGCCTCTGGACCAAAACTCCCTATTAGACTTCGATGGTCCCTAGAAGCTTTAATATTATTTTTGTTAGACCGAACCGGCAACTCCATTTTCTCCATGGTTATACACACTTACGAACAAACATTTCCAAAGGTTTTTCTCTCTCTCTGTCTCTCATCCCTATCGTTTCTTCTTTCTCATTGTAAAACTAAACTTCTTCCTGCTTTGGAGACATAATTACCAAGAGCATCATCATCGTCATCATCATCGCCATCATCATTGTCATAATCATTGTCATTATTTGGCTGGCGTTTGTCAGTTGCCAGTCATTGTTCTTTGTCATCGATGTCGTTGTCGTCCTAGCGTCGCGTCGTCGTTATTGCTTTTCATTGCTTTTTATTGTTTACTTTCTTCTCTCTGTTGATGCCATAACAAATACCAGCTGTAACTGTTTGACAAAAATTCTGCAGCATCATCCTAAGCATCGTTACTATGTATTGTCACCATCGTCATTGAACACCCCTCCCAATTAATATCCGGCATTGCTGTTGTTGTTGTTGTCGATTTTTGTTCTAGTGGCCACTGTTTCCTCTAACGAAGGAATGTTTCGCATAGAAATTGTCTTCTTTTAGTCTTTGTTTTTGTTTTTTGCTTCTGTTTTCACTGAATTTTTATAGCCATTATCATCTTTTTCGTTTGTTTGTCTCTATGTGTCAGTATATGTGTATGTGTGCTCAAACATTGGCTAAACCTTATGGATGCATGCTGTACTACAGATATTCATTTCGATGTATCTCTGTGTACGTGTACTTGCATGAATATGCATATTGTGTGAAACGCCCTTAAAATGATTTTGTTTGTTTCCATGAATAACTTCGTCATCTTTGTGTGTTTATATTGCTAAGATTTAAGTCAATATAATAAGGCTTTCTTGTTGATGTCTGGGTGTATGGGTGTGTTAAGAGAAAGATCAATGAGCCGGATGTTCTGGCATAACCTTTTGTAAGCAGCTTTACTGTACACTGAGAGAAATGTGATATGCATGCCGTTGTGATTACTGTAACAATTTTAGGTCGAACTATTTATGATTGTCTGTCGATAGCATTCTATCTATGGAAATTTACACAAAGGCCAAGGATTAAGGACAATGAAGAATTTAATTGGAGTCCTGTTTAACTGAAAATTGAAACGAGAATCGCCTCCAATATTCTCACAAGTACAAGCAATTTGTGAATAGGTCAATAAGGCGCTTTTCTCTTAGAGAATTTTCAGTTCGTTGCAATTGCTACGAGACACAAAGAAATTTGGTCAAATTCGAACTCATTGTCCTTACACTGGCAATCCAAGCATGTTGCGAACCTGGTGATTAGGATGCAAATCTCATATGAAAATGTCTCTTCCTTCTTCTGCTTTCTCCATGCATTGTATCCTAACCACTTCTCTAGACACTCGTCCTCTCCTGATCCTACCTCCACTCACTCTTTGTGTCCTTGCCCCACCTGAAATTTAAAACGTGAATGGCCTCCAACATGCACACAAACACAAGCAATTTGTGAATAGGTCAATAAGGCGCTTTTCTCTTAGAGAATTTTTAGTTCGTTGCAGTTGCTACCAGCCTCAAAGAAATTTGGTCAAATTCGAACCCACAATCCTTACACAGGCAATCCAAGAATGTTGCGAACCTGGTGACTAGGATGCTTAGCAAAATCTAAAATTAAAATATCTCTCCTTCTTCTGCTTTCTCCATGCATTGTATCCTTACCACTTCTCTGCACACTCGTCCTCTCCTCATCCTACCTCCACTCACTCTTTGTGTCCTTGCCCCACCTGAAATTTAAAACGTGAATGGCCTCCAACATGCACACAAACACAAGCAATTTGTGAATAGGTCAATAAGGCGTTCGTTGCAGTTGCTACCAGCCTCAAAGAAATTTGGTCAAATTCGAACTCACCATCCTTACACTGGCAATCCAAGCATGTTGCGAACCTGGTGACTAGGATGCTTAGCAAAATCTAAAATTAAAATGTCTCTTCCTTCTTCTGTTTTCTCCATGCATTGTATTCTTACCACTTCTCTATACACTCGTCTCTCCTCATCCACTCACTCTTTATATCCTTACCGCTCCTTTTCTCACACTTCCCATTCTAACCCCTCATGTACCCTGCTTTCCGACTTTCCTCCTCTCTGCCCTATTAAACATCCTTATTAATAACCTCCTCTGACCCTTTGTGTCCTTACCCCTCCTTTTCTCACCCCTCATGATCCTTACCCTGCTTCCCATCTTTCCTCCTCTCTGCCCTATTAAACATCCGCATTACTTATTTTTTAAAAAATTATGCAAAAAAAAACAACTTTTCATCTAGGACTAGGTCAAGAAAAACTTTTTTCAACTCTCAACCACCAACTTTATTAATTTGTGAATTCATTTTTTAAAATAGGTTTGAAATTTACGCCACAGTTGTTACATCTTTGGAAATGAATAATGTTGTAAAGTTTATGACACATTGTTTTTTGCTGCCAAAAAAAAAAAAAAATTATTTAAATTTTATTTAACATTGTCTATGCATAGAACAGAACAGTCATGACCATGTTTTATAAATTCATATTTCAAAATTTTACGAGTGCAAAAACTTTGCACCCCAAAGTCTATGGAAGTACAACGCATGGCTATGGCGAGTATGATTTATTTATCAAATGTTGGGCTGTGAAGTTCTCAAAATGAATAGTCATAGGAATGGTATGCTAATGGTCAGCGAATTTATCTCAATATATGGTAATCCATCAAAATGTTGTCATGAAAATAAATTGAAAAAATATTTCCATTGCTAAATTATTTTCTGTTAAAATTCTATGCAATTGTATTTCCTCAACTGAAATGCTGGCTACCACAAACAATGCACAAACAGTATATCAGGTAGGTCATGAAATGCAAATATTCCACATAAATTTAATCCCTTGCGGATTCTTTGTGAAATTTATTATTAATGTGGTAAATCATTTGTATTAAAAATAGCTTTAATTATGGCAAAAGTCCTCATTAGTGCCCATTGTACCATGGAGCGTATGAGTGTGATGGAATCAAGTAAAATCGCATATATGAATCATACGCTCAGGTGGTCAAATATAAAAATGACGAAATCAATTTCCTTTAATACTCTAGAAAAATATTAAATTTTATTTCGTATGCACCGGCATGAAATGAAAGTTTTAGTATTGGAGGCCACCATAGCTAATGGCATGGGTCATGAAACAGATAACCGAATACGACATGCAAGCACAATATGAGAGATCGAGTTTTATGGAAGCTTCGGCGTAACTGGGCTCATTTATAATACTAACAGACCTAATTATAATTGTTTGCGCAAAATTTGGACCGCATAGCTTTATTTGTTAAGAAAATTGAGTGCTATCGACAAACAGACGGACAGAATATGGAGAAAAGTGGCAGGCAGATAGACAGACGAACGAGACAGAAGAACGAGACAGACGAACGAGACAGACGAACGAGACAGACGTGACGAACAAATAGATGGACGGACAGAAGCAATGATCTCACATGATCGCCTTACTTTGTTATACCAATCAAGTAAATATCTACTCAACAGGGTCATCAGCATGAGCAACATTTCAAGGTATTACAAACGGGAAGACGAATTTAATAAACTCTCCTCATCATATGGTGAAGGTTATGAAAAGATAACTTTAATAAAGTCATAGTTGACTTATATATTACTTGATTTCAGACAAAACAAGAAGTCAATGGGTAATATTTCAGTCCATTCGGGTAAGAAATGCTCCTTGTAGGGGCTTAAGAAGAATATTCAGGAGATCGGTTTATATGGGAGCTGTATCAGGCTATAGATCAATTAAGACCATATTGGGCATGTATGTTGAAGATCATGGGAGAAGCCATTGTAAATCGGATGGGTATTGTGCACTCTATTGGCTCAAGAAGTCAAGATCCCAGAGCGGTTTATATGACAGCTATATCAGATTATGGACCGATTTGAACCATACATGGCACAGTAGTTGGATATCTTAACAAAATACTTCGTGCAAAATTTCATTCAAATCGGATAAGAATTGCGCCCTCTATTGGCTCAAGAAGTCAAGATCCCAGAGCGGTTTATATGGCAGCTATATCAGATTATGGACCAATTTGAACCATACATAGCACACTTTTTGATAGTCACAACAAACAACTTCATGCAAAATTTCAGCCAAATTGGATGAGTATTGCGTCCTCTATTGGCACAAGAAGTCAAGATACAAAATCGGTTTTTGTGGCAGCTATATCAGGTAATGGACCGATTTGAACCACACTTTGCACAGTTGTTGGAAGTCATAACAAAACCCTTTGTACAAAATTTCCGCCATATATAGGACAGCCATATATCAGTATATATAGGACAGCCATATCATGTTATCGAACGATTTGAGTTGTGGGAAGTTAAATCGAATCACTTCATGCATTTCAATTTCAGCCAACTCGGATAAGAATTGCGCCCTCTAGAGGCCTAAGGAGTCAAGATCCCAGATCGTTTTATATGGCAGCTATATCAGGTTACGTATCTATTAAAACCATACTTAGCGCAATTGCTGGAAGTCTTAACAGCATACTTCATGCTAAATTTTAGCCAAATCGAATGAGAATTGCGCCCTCTAGTGGCTCAAGAAGTCAAGAACTAAGATCGGTTTATATGGCAGCTATATCAACATATGGACATAAATAAGATATATTTGCAAAATTTCAAATGTCTAGCTTTAATCCTTCGAAACTTAGCGTGCTTTCGACAGACGGACGGACATATGGACGGACGGACGAATAGACGAACGGACGGTCGGATGGATGGACGGATGGACGGACAGATGGACGGACGGACGAATAGACGAACGGACGGATGGACGGACGGATGGACGGATGGACGGACGGATGGACGGACGGATGGACGGACGGATGGACGGACGGATGGACGGACGGATGGACGGACGGACGGACGGATGGATGGACGGACGGACGGACGGACGGACGGACGGACGGATGGACGGACGGATGGACGGACGTATGAACGGACGGATGGACGGACAGATGGACAGACGGATGGACGGACGGAAGGACGAACGGATGGACGGACGGACGGACGGATGGACGGACGGATGGACGGATGGACGGACGGATGGACGGACGGATGGACGGACGGATGGACGGACGGATGGACGGACGGATGGACGGACGGATGGACGGACGGATGGACGGACGGATGGACGGACGGATGGACGGACGGATGGACGGACGGATGGACGGACGGATGGACGGACGGATGGACGGACGGATGGACGGACGGATGGACGGACGGATGGACGGACGGATGGACGGACGGATGGACGGACGGATGGACGGACGGATGGACGGACGGATGGACGGACGGATGGACGGACGGATGGACGGACGGATGGATGGACGGACGGACGGATGGACGGACGGACGGATGGACGGACGGATGGACGGACGGACGGATGGACGGACGGATGGACGGACGGATGGACGGACGGACGGACGGACGGACGGATGGACGGATGGACGGACGGATGGACGGACGGATGGACGGACGGATGGACGGACGGATGGACGGACGGATGGACGAACGGATGGACGGACGGATGGACGGACGGATGGACGGACGGATGTACGGACGGATGGACGGACGGATGTACGGACGGATGGACGGACGGATGGACGGACGGATGGACGGACGGATGGACGGACGGATGGACGGATGGACGGACGGATGGACGTACGGATGGACGGACGGATGGACGGACGGATGGGCGGGCGGACGTACGGACGGATGGATGGACGGATGGATGGGCGGGCGGACGTACGGAATGACGGACATGGATAGATCAACTCAGAATGTCATAGCGATCAAGAATATATATACTCTATTGGGTCTTAGACGCACATTTCTAGATGTTACGAACATTTCTAGATGTTTAGAAGGCTCTAGAGTGATTACAACAGACGGACGGACAGGCGGACCGACGCACGGACATCGTTAAATCGTCTTAGAATTTTACGACGATCCGAAATATATATACTTTGTAGGGTCGGATATTGATATTTCGATGTGTTGCAAATGGAATGACTAAATTAATATACCCCCTATCCTACGGTGGTGGACATAAAAATAATACACTTCCCGGCACTGGCTCGGCAATATTGGGGCTGGGGTGCTGCGTTGCGTATATTGCCGCAAAAGACAGGTCGAAAGGGAAACATAGTCGAGGAGGACAACGACACTAATGACCAAGTGCTGTCTATGTTCACACAGCATCTTGCAACATACTTAGTGAGACTATACTCCCGTAGCGAAGTAAGGCCAGAGCAAGATGGTAAATGCACCCATTCTTTGCACCGTTTAGACCCCACCGACACCAACCAATAATGGAGCCGTTTCTGGCATACCGAAAAAAGCAGGCTCCGGGGTTCTTTTCATTCTCTGCACCGACCAGAAGCTTGCGGAAAGACACCCCCGGGTGTGCTTCTCCTAAGACAAAAACAGGGCGATACCTTGGGCGCCGGTTGTACATACCGGAATTGAGATTCGTTATCCGATATGGCTATTGAGCTATTTAAATTTTGCATGTTGAGTTATGGTACGACTATCAATGCCGAGAATGGTTCATATTAGTCCTCAATTCAGTTTTTCACAAAAACTCTTTTTCATATGATTTTTGCCTGTACTTGCTTTGCATTGTGCTTACTCTACTTGTTTCACATTAAATTTTAACATTTCATTTGTAATATTGGATTAATTAAATTCAACACAACTACTGTTGTTAAAAATTTCAATGAATTTCATACTTAATTGTGGTAAATCACATGACATCATAATGTATAAATATTTGTTTGTGTCTTCATTAATGCCTAACGTGCCGGGGAGCGTATGACTGTTGGCTTGAATTAAAATTGTAAATATAACTCATACGTTCAGGTATGCCACAACACCATCATTATCAATTCCCAGTATTTCAAGTGCCCGCCCACTGATGAATGAATGCCCATTGAGAATAGTCAGTCGCCTATGAAATGACACTCAATAACTCATTACAGAGTGAAAGAGCAAGAGAGAGAGAGACAGAGAGAGATGGAGCAAAGAATTTATTAGTGTCAATTAAAATCATGATATTTATATGCTTCAAATTTTATGTTCTTCAAATTAATTTAATTTCAAATTATACCAATAAAATGCAAACATACTTGATGTCAAAATGAGCACAAAAAGGAAAATGCTGACGTTTAATAAAAAGCCAAAACCAATTGAGGAAATTCAAATTGATGGCAATGAAAAGAATTTACTACCATTACACATTAATGGGCGAAATCATTTTAATTATGAGGTTATGACATTAAAAATCAAATCTGTCTGTTTGCAATCAGAGGTGATTGTTTGCAAATATGATTGCTGTGGAGACTTATGCAATACATGGGGGAATTAATTCGGTCAGGGCATATACCTTATAAAAATCAATTTGTGTTTGTTTGTAGGTTTGTTTGTTTGTTTGTTCCGTATAGACTCAAAAACGGTTGAACTGGTTACCTTGAAATATCCACAGATTGTGTAGGTTGGTCTGGAAGGAAACATAGGCTATATAATTTTTTGATATCGGGAGGGTGGCGGACCCTCCCCCTTATCCCAAAAGTACTACCCAAAAATAAAAGTGGAGCGATGGGAACAATATGGGATTCAAATGAAAGGTATTCAAGAGTAGAGTACGAATTTCATAATAAAAGTTGGGTCCAAGTACCTGCGGGGGCGCCCCAGCCCCAAAACCCCTTAAAATAGGTTTATTTGACGATCATGACAATATGGGCCTCAATTGAAAGGTATTTGGGAGAAGATTACGAATAAAGTCAACAAGTAGGAATAGGTTTTATAATTTATTGATAACGAAAGAGGGCGGACCCTCCACCGTTACCCCAAAAATACCACCTAAAATCAAAAGCGGACCGATAAGGACAATATGGATATCAAATGAAAGGTATTGAAGAATAGAATACGAATATGGTATTAAAAATTGGGTCCAAGTACCCAGAAAGTCGCCCTTTCCAAATTTTGCTCTAAAATGTCTAAAAACAGACAAATTGGTCGTCCATTTCAATAGGCTTAAATGAAAGGTACTCGGGAGTTGATTACGAATCTGGCATACAAATCCAGATCGAAGTGTAGGGGGTCACCCCTAAAAACCCCATCATGACTATATGAGACTCGGTTTGTTTGTTTGTTTGTTCCGTAGAATAAAAACAAGTAAAAGCGTGCTTAGTTCGGCCGGGCTAACCCCTCCACCATGAGTCGCATTTGTCGAGTTCTTTTCGCGGCATCTCTTTTTAGGCAAAAAAGGATAAGAGAAGAGATTTGCTCTTCTATTAGAGCGATATCAAGATATGGTCCGATTTGGACCACAATTAAATTATATGTTGGAGATCTGTGTAAAATGTCAGCCAATTCGAATAAGAATTGCGCCCTTTGGGGGCTCAAGAAGTAAAATAGAGAGATCGATTTATATGGGAGCTATAGACCCATTCAGACCATAATAAAAACGTATATTGATGGTCAAGAGAGAATCCGTCGTACAAAATTTCAGGCAAATCGGATAATTGCGACCTCTAGAGGCTCAAAAAGTCAAGATCCCAGATCGGTTTATATGACAGCTATATCAGGTTATGAACCGATTTAAACCTAATTTGACACAGTTGTTGAAAGTCATAATAAAATTCGTCATGTAAAATTTCAGCCAAATCGGATAGGAATTGCGCTCTCTAGAGGCTCAAGAAGTCAAGACCCAAGATCGGTTTATATGACAGCTATATCAAGTTATAAACCGATTAGAACCATACTTTGCACAGTTATTGGATATCGTAACAAAACACGTCGTGAAAAATTTCATTCCAATCGAATAAGAATTACGCACTCTAGAGGCTCAAGAAGTCAAGACCCAAGATCGGTTTATATGGCAGCTATATCAAAACATGGACCGGTTTGGCCCATTTACAGATCTGTTTATATGACAGTTATATCAGGTTATGAACCGATTTGAACCATACTTGGCAAAGTTGTTGGATATCATAACAAAACACGTAGTGCAAAATTTCATTCCAATCGGATAAGAATTGCGCACTCTAGAGGCTCAAGAAGTCAAGACCCAAGATCGGTTTATATGGCAGCTCTATCAGGTTATGCACCGATTTGAACCATAATTGACACATATGTTACGTTGGATATCATAACAAAACACGTCATGCAAAATTTCAGCCAAATCGGATAAGAATTGCGCTCTCTAGAGGCTCAAGAAGTCAAGACCCAAGATCGGTTTATATGACAGCTATATCAAGTTATGAACCGATTTGAACCATACTTTGCACAGTTGTTGGATATCATAATAAAACAAGTTGAGCAAAATTTCATTCAAATCGGATAAGAATTGCGCACTCTAGAGGCTCAAGAAGTCAAGACCCAAGATCGGTTTATATGGCAGCTATATCGAAACATGGACCGATATGGCCCATTTACAATACCAACCGACCTACACTAATAAAAAGTATTTTTTGCAAAATTTCAAGCGGCTAGCTTTATTCGTTCGGAAGTCAGCGTGCTTTCGACAGACGGACGGACGGACGAACGGACAGACGGACGGAGATGGCTAGATCGACATAAAATGTTGCGACGATCAAGAATATATATACTTTATGGGGTCTTAGACGAATATTTCGAGTAGTTACAAACAGAATGACGTAATTAGTATACCCCCAATCCTATGGTGGAGGGTATAAAAAGGAAATGGTGGCTGACCCTCCCCCTTACACCAAAAACGCCACAACGCGACTGATGGGCACAATATGGAAGGTATTGGAGACTAGAAAATGAATATCATATTAAATTTTGGGTCCAAGTACCCAGCGGGCCTCCCCAACCCAAAAACTCCTCCAAACAGAAATATTCGACGTTCCTATCAACATGGGACTCAAATGAAAAGTATCCAGCAGTAAATTACAAATATGGCATACAAAATTAGGTGCAAGTAATGGGAGGTCGCCTCACCGGCAAATACCCCCAAATGGGCATATCGGCCGACCATGGCTATATAGGATTTAAATGAAAGATATTTGGGTGTAGATATAACACTAACATTTGCGTCCAAGTCAAGCAGGATCTTTTCCTTCTAAAAATACGTCGAATAGATTAATTGACCCATTATGCCAATATGCGACTCAAATTAAAAGTATTTGAGAGAAGAAAACGAATTTGATATCCAATTTTGAAGGTACACCCTAAATCTCCCCTTAAACTGAACTTTACTTCCGACTATTGCAATATGGAGCTCAAATCAACGGTTATTGGGAGTAAAGAACGAATTTGATATCTATTTTCAGGGCAGAGTGCCAGTGGCCTCCCCATGACTTCCCCGGACTCATACGAAATGTTTCTGAAAGTAGAGCACGAATCTTTTATTTACTTTGATGGCCAAGTGACCACCACCGAAATACCCCCTAAACCCAAAATATTTACCAATACAGTAATATGGGGCTCAAAAGAGAGACATTTGGGAGTAGAGTAAAAATTTGCCCAGGAACCAAGCAAGAGCAAACTTTTCATACATCAATGAGCGCTTTCCGATTCAAGTTGAGTTTAGTAACGATAAGGAGCCTTTTTATAACCGAGTCCGTACGGTGTGCCCCAGTGCGACCCCTTTTTGGGAAGGGGGGGATAATCACCGCTTTAAGTTTTCCGAAGTGCTACGGAACTTCGGACAACAGTAGCACGATATCCACATTCAGGGCGAAGTGTCCCCACTCTAAATAGATATTAAAGAGTTAAAGAAGGCGCAGCGGCGCGGTCCCTGCCCAGCTAGTATATATATTGGGTTGCCCAAAAAGTAATTGCGGATTTTTCATATAGTCGGCGTTGACAAATTTTTTCACAGATTGTGACTCTGTAATTGCTTTCTTTCTTCTGTAAGTTATCAGCTGTTTCTTTTAGCTTGCTTTAGAAAAAAAGTGTAAAAAAAGTATATTTGATTAAAGTTCATTTTAAGTTTTATTAAAAATGCATTTACTTTCTTTTAAAAATCCGCAATTACTTTTTGGGCAACCCAATATATAAAATAAACAAAGCAGCTACAAGCCAACGCCTGCACTTCTTTGATATGCTCTGCCAATAACAGTTTTAACATCATTCATAACAGTTTCGGCATTATGATTCCAGATTTCGGTCATAATATGACAATGGGTTCTAAATATCATGAACAAAGTACATATTGTGACGAGGAAAGTCTCGTACACTCGTTTTCCTCCCCAACAATTTAGTGCCATGTCTTTCTTGAAGTCTTGAAGAATGACTTATTGTTTAGAATTGAATTGAACATTATAGCATTTTTGGTTTATTGCACTTAGTCCATTTTGCCCCGAAGCGAAGCTTATCGGAGTTAAGCTTTTTTGTCAAACCATCGACCTTTTCTGCATGGCAACCACGAAACTCCAGTGGTATCTTGTCAACGGGAATATTTCACACAAGAGTGAGTTTCGCCATTATCCAACCTGGACAATAAGTAAACACCGGCCTTCGCAACAGAGTGAATTATGATAAACATGTTGCCGTCATCCCGAATAGTATAAAAAGGACAATGCCAGATTTAGAAGGGACAGTCAAGTGTGAAGTGAAGTTGTGGCAGTCTCCAGAATGGTTAGGTTAGGTTAAGTTAAGTTGAAAAAAGAGTGGGGATATTTATCCGCCTCATGCCAATATGGATATAAATGTTAGCATTGGCTTTTTGTACACTCTAAATACTAAAACGTAACCTTGAAAAAGAAATTGTGTTCCGTGCTGCTTATAAAATCCCTAATTGGTTTTCATACCATGCCCCTTAGTTTATTTATGTCTGGTATTATGTCCCCGCCTAAGTGCCAGTGTCTGTTAGATGCGAAAGCCGGGCAATGACATAGGAAATACTCTAACGTCTCATCATCTTCCTCGCATGCCTTACACCTACTATTACTTGCCCCACCTCTCTTGCATAAGTGAGCTCGTAGTCCTATGTGGCCTTTTATGATACAGAAATTTATACTGACCTCCTTCTTACTTCCTTTCAGTAATAACCTCGTCTATTCACAATCCTGATGTCCTTATAGGATTTTCGTTGTACTGCCGGCCGTTTCGCTGCTTCACATACGCATTCGTAGTCCACGCTCTTAACCCGGACTGCGTCGACGCGAAAGGCTTCGATTTGTTGACGGCAGTCCTTTAGCCTTCGCTGTCAAATCGTCTGCATTTCCATCGGCACCCAAACGATGTGGATCGTGCCATCCTCAGAGAAGACTTTAATCTGCTTCTTACACTGCAAGACAGTTCGTAACCTTACCGTCCTGGTTGTTATTGCCCTTATGGCCGGTTTACTATCCGTAACGATGTTAACATTCAACATCCTCTCGTGAAAACCGCAACACCGCACGCATTCCGTAATCGCCCGGATATTAACCTGCGGGACCGTATAATGGTCAGGCAATCTATTGGGTTGCCCAAAAAGTAATTGCGGATTTTTTAAAAGTAAGTAAATGCATTTTTTATAAAACTTAGAATGAACTTTAATCAAATATACTTTTTTCACACTTTTTTTTCTAAAGCAAGCTAAAAGTAACAGCTGATAACTGACAGGGGAAAGAATGCAATTACAGAGTCACAAGCTGTGAAAAAATTTGTCAACGCCGACTATATGAAATATCCGCAATTACTTTTTGGGCAACCCAATAAAACAGATCTTAGTCCCTGGGTTCTCAATGTAGACCCCCAGGCCCAATCTGTTCTCTAGCCTTGATACATCCGTCTAACATGATCTTCCAGATGGCAATACTGGGGTTCCGTCAATCCAAGACTGTGCCGCTGGCAACAATGCCTCGCACTCGACCTTAAGTGTCGTCTCAGGTATCCAATCGGAAGCCTCATCCCATACCTTCCTGGTTTCCTATTGTTACCCCGATTATATCGCGATGGTATGAGCTGCTCCCATTCTCAATCCATTATCCAATCGCCTTAAATTTCATAGCTGCATTGGCTGCCTCGTACGTAATCTGTATGTCGGATATCTAGAAATATCCCCAGTGCCCTAGTGGGCGTGGGTCTCATCGCTCCGCCTATGCCAAGACAACATGTTCTCTGAACCTTCTTAAGTTACACTTTTTCTCCATACTAGTCCACCAAACTACTGAGGCGTAAGTAAGTATTCGTCTAAACACGCTCCTGTAGAGCCAGTGGACTATCCTCAGATTCAGATAACCCATTTTGAGCCCACGGCCCGTCTACATAGAGCTCAAGATCTGTATGACACATCCAGTTCAGTTTCCTCTCCATGAACACTTCTAAGTATTTGACCTTGTCGGATATCGAAATCGTTTTACTGAGGAAACGTGGTGCGTTAATTTTGCCAACCTTTGTCTTCCTCGTGAACAGGCATATTTCAGTCTTCTCTGTGTTAACATTGACATCCCTAGGTCTTGCTTAGACATATGCCATCTGCAGGACCATTTCGGCCCTTCTGCATAGCTCATTCGGATCCTTACCCCTTAGAAGTCTTATAACATCGTCTGCGTAGCAGATGGGTTCAAATCCCTCCTCAGTCAGCATCCGTAATAGGTCACTTATGGTGGTCACCCATAGGAGTGGCGATAAAATGCCCCCTGTGGATTGCCCTGTGCCACTTTCTTATATCTATGTCATGGGATCCACCTGTTCTTTAGCATATGATTTATCCTGTCTCTAAGGACCCAGTCCACCCGGTACTGGTGTAAGGATTGGATCAGTGTGTCGGTCCGCACATTCTTAAAGCCTCCTCGATGTCAATGCATACCGCCAGTTTGTACTTCTTGTCATGGAAGGATTCCTCAATTTTATGCACAACCTCGTGCAGGGCAGTCTCCACCTACCCTTCCTTGACATTGGCATGCTGTTTGTATTTGACCAGTTCGCTGGATGTCCTACTCGTTATCGTGGTATCCACAAAGCTTTCCATGGTTTCGAGTAGAAAAGACGTAAGGCTTATAGGTCTGTAGGCCTTTGGTGTCATATAACTTACCTTGCCGGGCTTGGGTATAAATACCACCCTTGTCTCCTGCCAGGCTTTTGGATTATATGTAAATCCTAGGCACGTTGTGAAACTACAGGCCATATTGGTCGCCAGATAGTTCACCTCCTTCTGTAGTAATGTTAGAAATTTTCCATTAGGTCCGGGTGACTTAAATGGTTTAAAGATCCTGAAGGAAGTGGAGTAGAAAAATTAGTTTGTGCTGAGCCTGAGGGTCACAGCCCAGAGAGTAACATAGACGCCATCATTTTGCAGGTTTTCCACTAGACATAGGAGCTGCTGACTCTGTGAACATTCGACCTTAATTTAGTGCCGTAGCCATACAGTGAGTGAATCACGTCACTGAGATACGCTAAGCTAGCACTCCACCTTTATGCTTCAGACTTAAAAGTTACTAAGTTCGCGAACAAACACTTGTGTTATATATGTACGACCGTCTCCCCGTGATTAAATGACGTACTAACGTCCAGATTGAATCACGTCACCGAGATACACGCAGCACTTCGCCTTTGTCCTTCATACATAAGAGCCGCTGAGCCCGCGAACACACACATGTACCATTTGTCTACTTGGAACACCGTGATTTACGCCGTAAGTGAATCACATCACCGAGATAAACGTGGCCAGCACCTCGTTTTTGTCCCTCAGACATGAGAGCCCCTGAGCCCGCGAAAACACACTCTTACCATCTGTCTTCAAACACCACACCGCGATTTATTGTCGCATCCACTCCATGAGTGAATCACGCCTATGAGATACACATACTCAGCACCTTGCCTTAGCCCTTCAGACATAAAAATCGCTGAGCCCGCGAACAGACACTCATGTTATTTGTCTACGACCACCACGCGGTGATTAAGTGTCGTACCCACACCGCCTACAAATCGCCTTTGTCCTTCAGATTTAAAAATCGCTAAGCAGGCGAACAGACACTTGTGGTATCTATCTACGATCGCCTCGTGGTTTAGTGCCGCACTCACGCCGTGAGTGAATCACGTCACCGAGATACACATAGCCAGCACCTCGCCTTTGTCCTTCAGACAAGAGATCCCCTGAGCCCGCGAAAACACACTCGTACCATCTGTCTTCAAACACCACACCGTGATTTAGTGTCGCATCCACACCATGAGTGAATCACGCCTCCGAGATGCATGTAGTCAACACCTTGCCTTAGCCCTTTAGACATAAAAGTCGATGAGCCCGCGAACAGACACTCATGCTATATGTGTACGACCACCACACCGTGATTTAGTGTCGTACCCACACCGTGAGTGAGTCACGTCACCGAGATACACTTAGCCAATACATCCCCTTTGTCCTTCAGATTTAAAAGTAGCTCTCGAACAGACACTTGTGGTATCTATCTACGATCGCCTTGTGATTTAGTGCCGTACTAACGTCGTGAGTGAATCACGTCACCGAGATACACGTACCCAGCACCACGCCTTTGTTCTTTATACATAAGAGCCGCTGAGCCCGCGAACATACACACGTACCATCTGTATACTAACGCCACCCCGTGATTTAGTGCTATACCCACACCGTGAGTGAATCACGTCACCGAGATACACTTAGCCAGCACCTCGCCTTTATCCTTCAGACAAGAGATCCCCTGAGCCCGCGAAAACACACGAACAGGTATTTATCTACGACCGCCAACCTGTGATTTAGTGCCGTACTCACGTCGTGAGTGAATCACGTCACCGAGATACACATAGCAAGCACCACACCTTTCCTCCTTAAGACATAAGAGCAGCTGAGCCCTCGAAAGCACACACTTACCATCTGTCTACTACCGCCTCCCCGTGATTTAGAGCTGTACCCACACCGTGAGTGAATCACGTTACCTAAATACACGTAGCCAATACTTCGGCGTTGCCCTTCAGACAAAAAAGTCGCTGAGCCTGCGAAAACAAACTCGTACCATCTGTCTACGATTACCACATTATGATTTATTGTCGCTACCATACCGTGAGTGAATCACCCCTTCGAGATACACGTTGCCATCACTTGTCCTTTGTCCTTCAGACATAGGAGCCGCTGAGTCGCTGAAAATGTCTACGAACGCCACCCCGCGAGTTAATGACACATCCATGCCCTGAGTGAATCGTGTCTCATGGATTAACGTAGCCAGCCCTTAGATATCCGACTAGAACTTAAACCTGATCCAATTTCGCCTAGATTATTAGAACGAATATAACTAGCCTTTCTGTCTCTCTCTCTCTCTCTCTCTGTCACTGACACAAACAAATTTATGTAACTAAGCCTGCCCTCGCTGAGCTGCACCCCATCAACCAGAGGTAAACTCGTCGTTACAATACAGACGATTGTATTTGTTATGCTTATGTGACGTTTGTACCCAAGTATCCTGCACATTTAAGACGGCTGGCAATTACCCCAAACCTATATGGTAATCATTTTTTATGATATATTCCATCAAAATAAGAAACCTTTAGCAGAGAATATAACCATTGAAAGCCTAGAATCTCACACAATAGAAATTACTATCAAAGTATCTGTTGATAATCTTTTGCCACATTTTGCTTTCAACAATTCCGGTGTTTTACTCAACATAGGCACAAAATGACCTCAACTGTTACCAATCACTTTGCCAAGTAATAAAACTATGCTCGTATATAGCGAACGTAGCAGTCACAACTTCAGCATAAATAGTACGATTGAATTATGACAATATTTTGCTTCAGCTTAGCAACATTAAGGGGTCGTTTGATGCTGTGGGAATTAGTCCATCATCGATAAGTATGGACCTAACTGACAACAAACATTGACATGTCATTAGCCACAGAAAACAAAAAAAAACACACACACACACACGCAGACAATCGAAAGAAATTCCCCAAACTAAGTACAAGAGAACAGCTAAACTTTGAGAATATGGGAAGTTTCACATAGGCATTTTTGTTGTATCACCACCTCTATCTACAACTTCTCCTTCCTCTTGGTGCCCTCAAATAGGCAGCAAAGAGAAAATCAAAGCAATTCCAGTTATTTACTCCAGGACAAAAGAACAAAACCAAAAGCAAAATTGTAGCAGCACTTCATTCATTACTTGGTTGCTTTGGTTTTGCTCATACGCTTGAATAACGACACAAAGTATTCTCTCCCACTTTTAGTTGGTTTGGTTGGCAAAGAACACTAGAATTGCCCGAAATGATGTTCAAACTTGGATGTCACTTTCTGTACTGTGGCTTCTACTGGCACACAGTATCTGGATAATCAATTAGAAATATATCACTTATTGCCAATAAAAAGGAACCAAAATGTATACCGTCCATCATTTCATGGAATTCTCATCCCCACTTAGTGGAGGCCAGCGGTGGTTTTCCCCTCCATATGCTGGCAACATTTGTGAGGTACTATGCCATGTAAAACTTCTCTCCACAGAGGTGTCGCACTGCGGCTCGTCGTTCGGACTCAGCTATAAAAAGGAGGCCCCTTATCATTGAGCTTAAACTTGAATCGGACTGCACTCATTGATATGTGAGAAGTTTGCCCCTGTTCCTTAGTGGAATGTTCACGGGCACAAAAAAAATTACAATTAACATCCCCACTTAGTGGGCTAGCTCCGGACAAAACCTTAGTACAATCACTTCCTAATTTACCCCTAAATTTATTTACTTAACTCTATATCGCTATGTGCTTTATCTGCCATTCTTCTATACTCGTATAGTTCAACCTCAACGATAGCATATTCTCCCACGGATAAATGTTGTTAAGGTAAGGTTGAAAAGAAGGTGTGGATTTTTTCCCTCTCCTGGGATTTCCTACAACGTTGGTAAGCTAGTTTACTTCACTTTCGCCAATTGGCTATAAATACAAAAGCGTTCCAAGCTCCTCGATCTTCAGCGCTCATTCTAAAATCTCTGACACCAAGTTTCGAGGTATCTCCCACCAGTTGATATTTCCATCGGGCTTTTGGTCATCCCAGTTTGCTGGAGCTTCTTCATCCAATCTGACAATATGACCTAGCCAACTCAGTCGTTGTGTTGTGTGATACGTGTAACTATGCTATCGTGGTCATACAGCTCGTGGTTCATACGAAACCCATATTCTCCATTAACCCAAACTGGTCCATTTATTTTATGAAGAATTTTTCTTCCAAATACTTCAAGTACTGCCTCGTCTGCTTTCTCAAGTACCAATTCTTCAGAACCATATAGCATCACGGGTAATATCATTGTCTTGTATAGTTTGATCTTCGTCTGTCGAGAGGTGGTCTTGTTTCTAAACTGCTTACTTAATCCAAAGTAGCACCTGTTTGCCAGTATTGTTTTTCACTTTATATCAAAATTGGTGTCATTCGTTTCAATTACGGCAGTGCCGAGGTAGATAAAGTTACTGACTATATCAAAGTTGTGGTTCCCGAATTTCTCCATTTTCTTTATCTGCTCGGTTGTGCAAGGCTTTTTGAGAGTTGAATCCATCCTTTTTGTCTTATCTGCAGTTACTGACAGACCCATTTTGAACGGTTATCTTTACAACTTTCGGTTGAACAGGGCGTTGTGGGAGATGAAACTGTTCATTTTGTCTTATATGCATTTTCTGCCAGACCAATTTTGAACGATTCTCTTTCGATTCTTTCAAAGGCTGCAGTTACCACTTCTGGTGACCGACCTACAATGTCGATGTCGTCGACATAGGCGTGTAGCATTTATTGTCTTGTGAGTAGTGTGACATATCTATTCACATCTGCATCTCGTATAATCTTCTCCATCAGGATATCAAAAGAAATCACACGATAGGCACACTTACCATCTGTCTACTACCGCCATCCCGTGATTTAGTAGAGTACTCACGCCATAAGTAAATCGCGTCACCGAGATACACGTAGCCAGCACCTCGCCTTTGTCCTTCAGACGTGAGAGCCGCTGAGCCCGCGAAAACACACTCGTACCATCTGTCTTCAAACATCACGCCGTGATTTTGTGTCGTGTTCGCACCGTGAGTGAATCACGTCACCCTTCAGACTTAAAAGTCGCTGAGCTCACGAACAGACACTCATGCTTTTTGTCTACGACCACCACACCGTGATTTAATGTCGTACCCACACCGTAAGTGAATCACGTCACTAAGATACACTCGCCTGTCTCCTTGTCTGGTATTAAATGGTTCCGAGAAATTCTTTCTTATTCTTACTGAGGAACGCGTATCAGCAAGTGTCGTCCTGCAGTGTCTTATTAATATTGTAGGGATACCAAACTTAGACATGGCTTGAAATACCTTTGAACGTATAGATGGTAGGTGTTGATTTGTTTCCAGGACTTTGCGCAGTGTGAATATCTGGTCCAGGGTGGATTTACTAGGTCTAAAGCCGCATTGATAGGGCCCAATTATCTCACTGGCTTCAATCTTTCACACAGTACGCTCGAGAGTATTTTGTATGCGATGGGGAGGAGACTTATTCCTCTATAGTTGGCACATTCCGTCTTGTCTCCTTTCTTGTGTACAGGATATAGTATGCTGAGGTTCCAATCAAGGGGTATGCGCTCTTCTAGCCAGATTACGCAGATAAGCTGATGCATACGCCTTATCACCTTCGGTCTTAAATAGTTCAAAGGGTAACCCGTCGGTTCCTGCTGCCTTATTGTTCTTCAGTAGGGTCACTGCTATTTGCACCTCATTCTGACTAGGAGGTAAATATTCTATATCATCATCTGCGGTATCCTCTTCGCCGCCAACATCGGACACTAGCAGTTGGGTAAAATGTTCTTTCCATATCCTCAGCATGTTATCTGTGTCAGTTACCAGATTTCCTTCTTTGTCTCTGCAGGAGGATGTGCCTGCACCAAAGCCATCGGTTTGGTGTTTAATTCTTTGGTAGAATTTCCGGACTTCATTCTGACTCCTGTATATCTCAATTCGCTCGCACTCACGTCTTTCCATTTCTTCTTTCTTTTAGGTTTTTTGGTGGAGGCTTCCGGTACCCAAGTATGGATTTCGCGGCATTTTGCATGTAGTGGGCAATAGTTTGCCACTGCGCCATTATATCATCGGAACAAGGAGTGCTTTCATCAAGCAGTTGGGTCAATCGAGTGGAGTATGCCGCTGCCATTTGTTGTGTTTGCAGCTTTTCAATGTCCAGCTTCAGTGCAGTGTCAGATCGTAGTTTCCTCGCCATGTTCAAACGGGTGCGAACCTTCGCTGCAACAAGGTAATGATCCGAATCTATATTCGCTCCACGGATCGATGGTACATCTAACACGCTGGATGAATGCCTTCCATCTATCGCAACGTGATCAATTTGGTTTCTCGTGTTTTGATCGGGTGACAGCCATGTGGCTTTGTGAATATTTTTATGTTGAAATCTGGTGCTACCAACTACCATGTTTTTGCCGCAGCGAAATCTATCAGCCTCAACCCATTACTGGACGTTATCTCGTGGAGGCTAAACTTTCCGACTGTTGGACCAAAACTGTCTTCCTTCCCTATTTTCGCTTTAAAATCTCCCAGAACGATTTTAATATCATGGGCGGAGCAGCGGTCATATTCTCTCTCTAGGCGCTCGTAAAAAATATCCTTGGTCTGCTCGTCGTTGTCTTCCGTCGGGGCATGGGCACACATAAGGCTGATGTTGAAGAATTTGGCTTTTATACGGATTACGGCTAGCCTCTCATCCACCGGAGAAAAGCTGGAGACTAGGTGTTTCAGTCTTCGACTAACCACAAATCCGCAGCCAAATTCATGCCTCGTGTTATGGCAGCTATAGTATAGTTCGTCACCGTTTGGTGTTGTAGTGACGCCATTCCCAGTCCACCGCACTTCCTGTAAGGCGGTTATATCTGCCTTGTACTTCTCTAATACATCCGCCAGCGTGTATACTGCACCTTCTCTATAAAAAGTGCGTATGTTTTCCGGGGGCGGGTTACTGGCCCAGCGCCTCAACCGCATGGGTTTTGTGGGATTGCATGTATCCCTCGTTGAGGCGAGCCGCTTGCTCCAAGATCCGACGCTCCCCGCCAGCCGCCTCTAGCCTGGGAACAGACGCTGATGTTGGCCATTGGTTATTTGAAGGCGCCAATAACTCGCCATCTCATCTCGAGTATCATTGGCACTCAGTACTTAATTTAGAGCCAGTGCCACCTAACTCCTCACTGAGACTCTCCGCCCATCATTGTATGGAAATCTCATCCCCACTTAGTTGACTAGCTATGGACAAAACCTTAGTACTATCTATATGGCAGCTATATCGAAATCAGCCATATTGCAAAAGTATGTCGAAGGGCTTAACTAATATCACTGCCCCAAATTTCGGCCAAATCGGATACAAAATGCGCCTTTTATGGGCCTAAGACCTTAAATTGAGAGATCGGACCATATAGCAGCTATATCCAAATCAGGACCGATCAGAGCAAAATTAAAGTAAGATGTCGAAGGACCTAACTCAACTCACTGGCCCAAATTTCGGCGAAATCGGATAATAAGTGCGCCTTTTATGGGTCTAAGACCTTAAATTGAGCGATAGGACTATATAGCAGTTATATCCAAATCTGGACCGATCTGAGCCAAATTAAAGTAAGATGTCGAAGGACCTAACGCAACTCACTGTCCCAAATTTTGACAAAATCGGACAATAAATTCGCCTTTCATCGGTCTATATGGCAGCTATATCCAAATCTGGACCGATCGGGGCCAAATTAAACAAGTAAGAAGGCGTTAAGTTCGGCCGGGCCGAACTTTGGATACCCACCACCACGGGTATATATGTGAACCCCATTTCGTCAAAATACACTGAAAAATGCATACCTTAAGCCCCATAGCAGCTCTATAGATATCATCCGATTTAGACCAAATGCTTATAAGTACAAGTCATTGTTCAACCGAGAGATCGGTCTATATGGCAGCTATATCCAAATCTGGACCGATCTGAGCCAAATTGAAGACAAATATCGAAGGGCCCAACACAAGTCATTGTCCCATATTTCGGCGACATCGGACAATAAATGCGCTTTTTATGGGCCCAAAACCTTAAATCGAGAGATCGGTCTATATGGCAGCTATATCCAAATCTGAACCGATCAGGGCCAAATAGAAGAAAGATGTCGAAGGGCCTAAGGCAAATCACTGTCCCAAATTTCAGCAAAATCATAAAATAAATGTGGCTTTTATGGGCCTAAGACCATAAATCGGAGGATCGGTCTATATAGCAGCTATATCCAAATCTATACCGATCTGGGCCAAATTGACGAAGGATGTCGAAGGGCTAAACGCTACTCACTGTCCCAAATTTCTGCAAAATCGGATAATAAATGTGGCTTTTATGGGCCTAAGACCATAAATCGGAGGATCGGTCTATATGGCAGCTATATCCAAATTTGGACCGATCTAAGCCAAATTGACGAAGGATGTCGAAGGGCCTAACGCAACTCACTGTCCCAAATTTCAGCAAAATCGGATAATAAATGGGGCTTTTATGGGCCTAAGACCATAAATCGGAGGATCGGTCTATATGGCAGCTATATCCAAATCTGGACCGATCTCAGCCAAATTGACGAAGAATGTTGAAGGGCCTAACACAACTCACTGCGCCAAATTTCATCCAAATCGGATATAAAATGTGGCTTTTATGGTCCTAAGACCCTAAATCTGAGGATCGGTCTATATGGCAGCTATATCCAAATTTGGACCGATCTGAGCCAAATTGACGAAGGATGTCGAAGGGCCCAACGCAACTCACTGTCCCAAATTTCAGCAAAATCGGATAATAAATGTGGCTTTTATGGGCCTAAGACCCTAAATCGGCGGATCGGTCTATATGGGGGCTATATCAAGATATAGTCCGATATAGCCCATCTTCGAACTTAACCTGCTTATGGACAAAAAAAAGAATCTGTGCAAAATTTCAGCTCAATATCTCAATTTTTAAAGACTGTAGCGTGATTTCAACAGACAGACGGACGGACATGTCTAGATCGTCTTAGATTTTTACGCTGATCAAGAATATATATACTTTATAGGGTCGGAAATGGATATTTCGATGTGTTGCAAACGGAATGACAAAATGAATATACCCCCATCCTTCGGTGGTGGGTATAAAAAGGATATTAAGTAGGCCCACTGCTGGAAATTTCGGCGATATCGGATAATAAATGCGCCTTTCATGGGCCTAAGACTTTAAATCAAGAGATTGGACTATATAGCAGCTACACCCAAATCTGGACATATCTGAGCCAAATTGAAGATGGATGTTCAACTGCCTAACATAACTCACTGTCCCAAATTTCAGGAAAATAGGATAATATATGTGGATTTTATTGGCCCAAGACCTTAAATCGGCCGATCGATGTGTAAGAGGGCTATATCAAGATATAGCCCATCTTCGAACTTAACCTGCTTATGGACAAAAAATAATCTGTGCAAAGTTGCTTTATATTGGGTTGTCCAAAAAGTAATTGCGGATTTTTCATATAGTCGGCGTTGACAAATTTTTTCACAGCTTGTGACTCTGTAATTGCATTCTTTCTTCTGTCAGTTATCAGCTGTTACTTTTAGCTTGCTTTAGAAAAAAGTGTATAAAAAGTATATTTGATTAAAGTTCATTTCAATTTTAATTAAAATGCAATTACTCTCTTTTAAAAAATCCGCAATTACTTTTTGATATTTCGATGTGTTGCAAACGGAATGACAAAATGAATATACCCCCATCCTATGGTGGTGGGTATAAAAACCAACCAATTTTGGTAGGAACCTACCACAAATGCCAACACTGCTCCTATTTTGTTTCTAAACACCATAAAATTTCATTTAAATCGACGCAGCCATCCCTTCTCCAAACTCTGAATTCAATCAAAATTTCAAGAAAATCCTCTCCACCACTCAACAATTATTTTTCATAAGAAGATATATGCTTTATGTTGTATGGCTATATAATGGTACATTCCATCCATTAGCCTGGCTTATTATGGTACCTGCTAAACCAAACTCGCCTTATAAATATGCCCTGATACTATACATCCTTGTAGTCGAAGTAGTTGCGTTAAACATCAAACTTTCTCCCAAACCCCCAAAGAAATTTGTATTCATATTGAAACACACAACCACACACACACTCACATACATAAAAATACAGAAACATTCGAATACCATGGAGAATGAGAGAGAGAGAGAGCAAGTGTATTTAGCTTCAAGTGTTGACATCAATGGAAAAACTTTCAATGTGGTTCGTTGTTCAGTAGCAACCGACAATCCAGCCATCAACAGCAACAACTTCAACTTGAGACTTGGTTTCAGCCTCCTACAGCATGAGTGGCGTTTATGCTGCTGAAGAAGCTCTTTGTGTAGACTGTAAGTTGGTGCTGTATTGTGCTGTGCTGTTGCTGACATTGTAGACAGTTAGCCTATTTTGCCAGCCCGCCTCGTGATGAATTCCTCGAAGATTTGGTCGGTGACACCGTGTACTCTCTTAAAACACATTTGCCACTCAAGATTCCTCGCCTGTAATTGTGGGAGGGAGCGAGGCAAACATTAAATCCCTGCCCAAAAATTAAAACGAAACGTGTCTGTGAATTTGTGTGTGTGTCTGTTTGTTGGCGCGTGTGTTTTCCGAGGGATTTGTGTTGTCATGTTTACGAAAAAACATAGGGAAAACTTGTCTCCTACTAAAGTTTTAAATGGAAATATACAATAAAGCAAAATGTTTTCTTAATAATTTTTAGTTGAGAAAATATTAAAATATTTATTTAGTTTAACAAGAGTTGTATGCTTACACACACACACACATACTAACATACTGTTTAATCCTTCTCACGAACATATACACACTGAGGGCGCAAAAGTAGAAGTTTGCCCTCCACAAGAAGTTTAATTAAATGTATTAACTTGTAGTTACAAGCAGTTGCTCTCAGGGCCTCTGACTTTCTCACAACCTTTTCCTTTCACTCTCCCAGGGGGTTGTGCATCATGATGGCTAATGATAGTCAAAAGTAAAGAAATATTCTTCTGTGTTTTCTCTCAAGAGGATTGCAATTTAACTTCTAAAGAGGAAAAATGAATTCAAAAGTTGTTTGTGAAAACTTTATTTATTTGTATTTCATGGCATGTCTTAATCTCATCCCATGTTTATTGCGGTGAAAAATACAAATTCTGTGAAATTTGATGTTAAGAAAGGGATAAAGGTTGCTGATGTTATGATGTTATGTTTAGAGTCTCTGAGACCAAGGAACAATGTTTTATTATATTTTCAAGGTCATTGACATTCAGTTCCACTTTCATTTTCATCAAAAGATAAAACTTTTGAAATTTCTAGTGAAATATTCTGGAATTGAAAGCCCCTTAAAGCGAAACCTGAGAGCCCTCAGCTTAAGACACTTGAGAGTTGAAATGTTCCACCAAGCTATATATAACTAAAGTGAAACGATTACCGTTAGACAAATATTTACAAAAAAATCCACTAAGGGGGAAGTTGGTTAATTGATGTTAGAGTACTAGGTGTGAGGTTGTTAAGTTATCTGCAACTTAGTGTAAACACTAGGGTATTTATCCATTTTATCACATTTCTCCAACCTTAAGACTCCTATAGAATCATTTGAGTTGTTGTTGAAAATCAAAATAAAACACTGAGTGCAAAATTTCACCCAAATCGGATAAGAATTGCGCCCTCTATAGGCTCAAGAAGTCAAGATCCGATATCGGTTTATGTGGCAGCTATACTTTGTTGGGCCTCAGATCGATATTTCGATGTACTGGAAGAAATTATTATATCCCCATCCAATGGTGGATGGTGTAAAAATGTATGTGTTGATGAAACTTCTGAGGGAGGGGCCTACAGATTCTCAAGGGGTGGTTAACCCTTCAGGCCCATTTTAGAACCTTAACCTTAACCTTAACCCTAACCTTAACCTTAACCTTAACCTTAACCTTAACCTTAACCTTAACCTTAACCTTAACCTTAACCTTAACCTTAACCTTAACCTTAACCTTAACCTTAACCTTAACCTTAACCTTAACCTTAACCTTAACCTTAACCTTAACCTTAACCTTAACCTTAACCTTAACCTTAACCTTAACCTTAACCTTAACCTTAACCTTAACCTTAACCTTAACCTTAACCTTAACCTTAACCTTAACCTTAACCTTAACCTTAACCTTAACCTTAACCTTAACCTTAACCTTAACCTTAACCTTAACCTTAACCTTAACCTTAACCTTAACCTTAACCTTAACCTTAACCTTAACCTTAACCTTAACCTTAACCTTAACCTTAACCTTAACCTTAACCTTAACCTTAACCTTAACCTTAACCTTAACCTTAACCTTAACCTTAACCTTAACCTTAACCTTAACCTTAACCTTAACCTTAACCTTAACCTTAACCTTAACCTTAACCTTAACCTTAACCTTAACCTTAACCTTAACCTTAACCTTAACCTTAACCTTAACCTTAACCTTAACCTTAACCTTAACCTTAACCTTAACCTTAACCTTAACCTTAACCTTAACCTTAACCTTAACCTTAACCTTAACCTTAACCTTAACCTTAACCTTAACCTTAACCTTAACCTTAACCTTAACCTTAACCTTAACCTTAACCTTAACCTTAACCTTAACCTTAACCTTAACCTTAACCTTAACCTTAACCTTAACCTTAACCTTAACCTTAACCTTAACCTTAACCTTAACCTTAACCTTAACCTTAACCTTAACCTTAACGGTAACAGAGATGTCCTCACCTTTTTCGGTGACATCCGACTTTAACCTCTCATAGGTCATCAACTCTCTCTCTCTCTAGATAGCCATTCTTCAGAATTGATGTCGTCCAGATGATAACAATGAGCGATTTATTAAACCGCCTATGGATTTATGTACCCCGTTAGCAAAGTTGGTAGCTTGCTCGGATTATCAGAGCGGAGGTCGTGGGTTCGATTCCCATTAAAAGCCTTGGTGTTGTTGTTGTCTTCGTAGTCACATTTACATGAGGAGGTGGCGATCATCGTCAAACTCTTGTAGACGAGCAAGCTCGTTCAGGGCAATGCGACCGATCGCCGCCGGAATAGATGGCCGTAGATTATTTTAGGCGCCAATAACTCGCCTTGGCATATCGAGCATCATAGGCACTCAGTATTTAAGCAAGGGAAGGTGCCTCCCGGCCTCTCACTGAGACTCTCCACTCGCTACCGCTGATTGCCCGCGACTGCAGCTGCAGCTACTCTCTATGGAGCATTCCATTATCTGCAACCTGTAGAATGCATGTTTTAGAGATACCTCAGAGTGGCAAAAGGACTTTGACAATTGGTTCAAACGCATGCAAAAGTGCATAGGTCTAAATGGGAAATATTAAAAAAAAAAACAATAAAACAATTTTCAACGATTAATATTTGTTTTGGGTTTCCAAATCCCGAAATATAAAAGGCAACCCTCGCAATGAAGAACACCACACAGATTAGAGTTCAAAGTTCCAGGCTGTGTGATGCTCATAGTTATCCCTTGCCGGGAGAGGCCTTGGTCTATCGCTACTGAGATATCACAATAGACTCTAAATTGTCTAATAGAGTCTCTAAAGGACTACCAAACTTACCTCACCTCACCTTACTTTTCCTAACCTAACCTTAAACCGTTTGCTCTCCGTCCGTCTGTCTGTCCATGTAAATTTGTGTACAAACTACAGGTCGCCGTTTTCATCCAATCATCTTCAAATTTGGTACAGGCATTTTTTTCGGCCTAGAGACAAAGCCTATTGATATTGGAAAAAATCGGTTCAGATTTGGATATAACTCCCCTATACATGTTCGTCCGATTTGCTGTAATAATGCATTAAAATGGTAATTTGTTAACCAATTCTCTCAAAAGTTGGTGGGAATGATTTTCTCATGTCTCTTGAGATTACTAGTGAATTTCATGGAAATCAGTTCAGATTTAAATATAGCTGCCATATATGTATATCGGCCGATTTTCACTCCTAGAGCCACTGCAATCTCATTCATTCACCAATCTTGCCAATAATTTCCACAACGCTTTCCTTGACGACTACCACAATATCTAAGAATTTTGCTCGAAATCACTACCGGTTTAGATATAGCTTCCATATATAGGTTTGTCCGATTTTGAGAAATATTGCCATAAAGTGGTCATTTGTTAGCCGATTCTCTCGAAATTTGGTGGGAAGTATTTTCTAATGACTCTAAACATTACTGGTTAATATCAAAGAAACCGTCCCAGATTTAGATATAGCTGTCATATATGTATTGTATATCGCCAGATTTTCACCCCAAGAGCTACTGCAAGCACATTTATTTACAAATCTTGCCAATGTTTTGCACAATTCTTCTCGACGGCTACCATAATATCTAAGAAGTTTGTTTGAAATCGGTTCAGATTTAGATAAGGCTCCTATGTCAGATTTTGGGTAATTTGCAATAATGTTGTCATTTGTCAACCGTAGTTATTACAGGGATAGGGATTGTTTAGTAATCCATCTGAAAACATCCACAGAGGTCCATCAAAACTGGTTCAGAATTGGATATAGCTCCCACATTGTACTTATAGGGTAGATGTAGGTTATTAGAGGCCACCGTAGCGCAGAGATTAGCATGTTCGACTATGACGCTGAACGCCTGGGTTCAGCGGTGGTTTTCCCCTCCCAATGCTGGAGGCCACCGTAGCGCAGAGGTTAGTATGTCCGCCTATGACGCTGAAAGCCTGGGTTCGTATCCTGGCGAGACCATGAGAAAAAAATTTTCAGCGGTGGTTTTCCCCTCCCAATGCTGGCTACATTCGTGAGGTACTATGCTATGTAAAACTTCTTTCCAAAGAAGTGTCACACTGCGGCACGCCGTTCGGACTCGGCTATTAAAAGGAGGTCCCTTATCATTGAGCTTAAACTTTAATCGGACAGCACTCATTATTATGAGAGAAGTATCTCCTGTTCCTTAGAGGAATGTTTATGGGAAATTTAGTAGTAGCTGTGTAAACTTCTTTATTAAGCGGTGAGTCGGTGGAGAAGGAGCCCCCTTATCATTGAGCTTAAACTCGAATTGGACTGCACTCATTGATATATGAGAAGTTTGCCCCTGTTCCTTAGTGAAATGTTCGTGGCAAAATTTTTATTTTTGTAGGGTAATATACAGTCGGCACCGCCCGACTTTTACCCTTCCTTACTAGTTTTCAAATACCTTAGGGTATACTTATATCCCTATTTCAGCTTGTCCGTCTTCAGTCATCTTCACCTATTCCTTGCCTTGTCTAATCTGTATATTGTTGGTTGTAGCTGTAGCGTTCTTGTATGGAAATATTGATACAGATGAGGTTCAGAGTTATGATATGGTATGCCATAGTATGATCGCATATCGCACGCCCACTACGGCATACTATAACTGTTAAGACCAAATTGCAAATTTTGCCCATGAACATTCCACTAAGGAACAGGGGCAAACTCCTCACATATCAATGAGTGCAGTCCGATTCAAGTTTTAAGCTCAATGATAAGGGGCCGCCTTTTTATAGCCGGGGCCGACCGGCGTGCCACAGTACGCCATCTCTTTGGAGAGAAGTTTTACATGGCATAGTATCCCCCGAATGGTGCCAGCATTAGGAGGGGAAAACCTCCGCTGAAAAATTTTTTTGATGGTATCGCCAGGATTCGAACCCAGGTGTTCAGCGTCATAGGCGGACATGCTAACCTGTGCGCTACGGTGTCAAGACCTTCTCATATTAATGTCCCTAAGTGTTCGGGTGCTGTACCGTTTATTCTAAGTAAAATTTCACCCATGCTTTTCCCTTTGAGAATAACTTTTTGTTGAGGCATTTTATTTCCCAAAATGAATGCATTGACCCAAGTTCCAACCCCTTAACCCTCCACAAATCAAATATTAATTTATAGAGAAACCCTAGTTTCAAAATAACATTTTTAATATGTCTATTTTTATTCATTTCGCCCATTTAACTTCATTTCCACAGGTTTAAAATAAAATTCTTTAACAAATTCCCCTTTGGATTAAAAAACGAAACGAAAAGAATTTCCATAGAATATCCTTTTGTGTATTGGCATTCGCACATAAGCCCACATCTGTCACACACATCATATTAAAGGAATATCTAACAATCCCCCCTCGCTCTTTCTCTCTGTTGCTCTCCGCAACGCTTTAGCTCTCTGTCCATCCTGAATGAGTTATTCTATTCATCATAATATTATTGTTATTATACAATTTCACATCACATAATGTTGTTATTTAACATAATAATTTCTACTGACATTTTTCATGCAAAGTCATTTCAAGTTATTTTCACAAAAATACTTTCCGTTAGCAACACACGCACGCTCTTTGTCACCGACTCACATAGCCACACACACACACACACACACATTGAACTTTGGTAAAAATCTCTGCTCACCGAAACTTCAAATACCAATTCTCAATCACACAGAGGCGCACACACTCACCCACACACCCACTCCGCTCTATACAAAACCCCAAAGTCTTTTGTGCATAATACATTGTGGCACAGCAGAAAACAAAAGTGACTGGCACTGAGCTGGAGAGTAAGAGTGAGATGAAAGTGAAAGCCTTTTTGTGAGCGAATGAACTGAGTCTAAGCGAAAGGCATTGTTGTGTTTGCTGATGTATGATTATGTGTATTTTCATATTTTATTTCATCCTAACTCCGGCAAATATCATCCATTGTACGCTAGGGTAACGTAGTGTATTTTTGTCATCTCATTGTTTTATTTAATGTTCAAATATCCAAACACACACGTACACACATAAACAAATGCATGCATATTTAAAAAAAGCAGACAGCACGAAGGAATTTTTAAAGGAACATTAGGATTTTTGTTTATTAAATTTTAATTTTTACTTCTTTAGTTACTCTTTACGTTTAATGCGAAATGGAAATTTCTTATATAATAAATAAGGATGGTCTTAAACGGGCAAAACTGACCTTTGGTACCCTACATAACACAGGATGACAAACTTCCAATCTGCATCTGTACGCTGCGGATTGACCCGGTGTAATCCTTCATCGACAAGGGCTGCCACCTCAGTATACGTGTTCGCCCTTTTCTCGTCATTGGAAAGACACATCCCGGAGTGCCTTCTCCGCGCACTTCTGGTACATGCCGGGATTGAAAAGAACCCCGGATCCTGGTTCTGTTCGGTTTGCCAGAACGCCCTCCATCATCGATCGGTGTCGGATACATTTCCGATCTTGCTCTGGCCTTACATCACTATGGTAGTATAGTCATACTGAATATGTTGCAAGGAGCTATGCAAATATAGACGGCAGTGGGTCACAAGCAATATGTTGCAATATGTTGCAAGGTGCTGTGCGAACATAGACAGCAGTGGGTCACAAGCGCAGTCGTCGCCGCCTTCTGAGTTCTTGTCGTAGGACTATGTGACCTCCCCGACCTCTTTCGTGTGGCAATATACTAAACAGCAGCATTCTAGCTCTAATATAGCCAGGCTAGTGCCGCGAAGTGTGTCATTTTTGCAACTAAACTGCAACGGTCTCCGTGGCAAGATAGATGAGATTGTGGACTTTATGAGTCGGAAGAGTATGTTGGTCGCTGACAAAGCTGACCAACACCTGCAGCTTGCACAGTTGTCACTGTTGCAATGTGCTACGTAAGGATCGCTAAAGGAATGAAGGGAATTGGCCTTCGTAAAACACCTTTGCGTGCAATATAGACCCATCTCGCCTGCGTCTGGCGCTAGTGACCCCTACATGGAGTACATGGGGATAGCAGTCAGGACCGGTACTGCCTAGATAGAGCTGTACAACGTGTATAACCGCCGCATGGTAGCTGTGTTCCAATTAATGGCCAAGCTTTCAACCCCGATATAAGTGGGTTACTATCTGGGGGCCACCGTAGCGCAGAGGTTAGCATGTCCGCCTATGACGCTGAACGCCTGGGTTCGAATCCTGGCGAGACCATCAGAAAAAATTTTCAGCGGTGGCTTTCCCCTCCTAATGCTGGCAACATTTGTGAGGTACTATGCCATGTAAAACTTCTCTCCAAAGAGGTGTCGCACTGCGTCACGCCATTCGGACTCGGCTATAAAAAGGAGGCCCCTTATCATTGAGCTTAAACTTGAATTGGACTGCACTCATTGATAGGTAAGAAGTTTGCCCCTGTTCCCTAGTGGAATGTTCATGGGCAAAATTTGCATTTTTACTATCTGGCCATTATCGCCTGGTTCTAGGGAACATTAATGCGCATCACATTTTATGGCATTCTCACGTAGGTAACGACCAGCGTGGCAGAACAGATTGAAGGCTCCACGTTTTGCACGGTGAATGAGGATGCCTCCACTAGGTTTATGAGGAGGTGTAGCAGATCGCTACACCTTTTCATGGAATCCCCTGATCTCCTGAGTGACGTATCCTGGGAAACCGTCATCTCTTTGGTGTCAGACCACCTCCCCATAATTCTCAACATCGACCGACCGCCTGAGTTCATAACCTCTGAGCGCCGTACGTTCATCAATCAGAAGAAGACCGATTGGGCTGGCTTCAGAGAGTACACCAATCGCCGCTTCAGTGAACTGTCACCCCCCTCGGATGTGCTAGTTGCAGAGAGGAAATTCCGAGATATCATTAACGCAGCAGCCGCTCCCTTTATGCCGACCGGTCATATTGGAGCCGATGGACAGCCATCACAATTTACCTTGGGCGAAGTTACGAATGTCATCTGTGGCGCCAAATCATCTAATACCGAATACCCCAAGTGCGGCCCAATTTCCCAGCGCAGGCAGTCGTACTCGCAGATGAGCGTGAAGGGATTCGTGCTATGGACCCCGCTAACCCCAGAATCAGCGAGCTGAATCTGGAAACAAACAGGGTAGTCAATGAACATTGGCGGATTTTGTGGCTGGAACACTTGGAGCAATGTAACTTAGGCGCCGGTTTAGGCAAGCTACGGTCTACTGTTAAGTCACTCACGAAACCCGGTAGACGGGATGACAGGACCTCCGTCACTTGTGGTTAAGTAACAGTGGCTGATCCGAAAAGATACGCCAGGATGATTAATCGTCCATTTATTGTGCATCCCTAGAGTGACAGGGCGAGGAGGAGAGCCATTCGCCGTATCCGTGGTCTCCGAGCCGATGGACAGCCATCACAATTTACCGTGGGCGTCATCTGTGGCGCCAAATCATCTAAGGCGTTGGGGCCCGTACTGTCCTCAACCTTATAGTTCCCGATGCCTGGAAAATGAGCAGAGCGATCCCGCTACTGAAGCCTGAAAGAACCCGATTTTGGGGGAGTCGTACAGAGCGATCTCCCTTCTCTCACCAGTAGCAAAGACGCTTGAGGCATTACTCCTCCCTGTCTTTGAACACTCTTATAGTTCCCAATGTCTGGAAAATGGGCAGAGTGATCCCGCTACTGAAACCTGGAAAGGACCGAGTTTGGGGGAATCATACAGATCTCGATCTCCCTTCTCTCACCAATGGCAAAGAGGCTTTGTATGCTTTGTATGCCATCACCTCACACAATTGCTGTGGCTTCAATCAGCCCAGGCCATGTAAAAGGACGGACCTCCTGGCACTGGACTTATCGTTGGTCCTGACCGTGTCAGCCATACCAAATTATTTGAGAACATCGCCAACACGTCCCTCCAACCAGGCCTGAAACGCTGGGTCGCGAATTATCTGTGTGGTCGCCAGTCATTTGTGGAATTTAGGAGGGTGTTTCCAAGGCGGGGTTATATTTCTGACACTGTTTAACCTCTACCTATCCTCTATTCCACCCCCTCCAGACGGCTTAGAGATCGTATCATATGCGGATGATTGTAGGATCATGGTATCACCCGCCACTCACTGTTGACATATGCGTTAGGTTGAACTTCTACCTCAACGAACTTGCCTCATATTTCGCTGCAAGAAATCTGAAGATTTCTGCCACCAAATCTCCCGCCACATTGTTTACTACAAATACGCCGTGAGGTGATTGCCGAGCTGATTGTGATGGTCTATGGAGAAATGATTCCAATCATCACATTTGACAGCTCTTACACATTCTCCCCACATGCCGCAGGAATTTGCGATAAAATCGAAAGTAGAAACAAGGTGCTCAAGTCACTTGGCGGCAGCACTTGAGGTGCAGACGAATAAACCTTGTTGACTACGTACAAAGCAATTGACCGGTTTGTGGCAAGTTATGCAGCGCCTTTGTGGTCTCGTCAGCTCTGCGACACGCTGTGGAATAATAATCAGATCTGCCAGAATGCCAAACGAACTCTAGATCCGGCAAGGTGAAATAGTTGGGAGTTATCTTGAATAGGAAGCAGAACTGGAAATTTTAGATCCAGGAGCATACTGAGTAGGATGGACACCTTTTGGGCGGGACGTTGGCTCGAAATGGGACCTAGTTTGTTGACATCGCTCGAGAAAATGTGCAACACAAGGAGACTGCAACAGGTTCAGAGAAATAATTGTAGGCAGTGGAAACTATTCTAGACATTATATCTAAAGACATGCAGATTAAGTATAAGGTAGCCACTGCAGCTGTGAGACTCAAGGCGATGGCATGGATTGATGGCTTGGATTGAGTGTACCAGCAGGTCATACCATTACAGTATAATGAAGGCGACGATCGGAAGTCTGGATGGAATGGAAAAGATTTCGTTTCGAATACCTGAGACAACACTTGAGATCGAATGCAAGGCACTGCTGCCAGCAACACTGTCTTGGATCGACGCAACTCTGGTATTGCCATGTAAAAATTCATGCTACGGAGATTAATCAGAACAAGATAACAGAGTGGGCCTCAATGTAGAGCCATTGAGGAACTAGGGACTGAGAAATTTTTCTGACTGCATGACCATAATACGGTCCTGCAGGCGGAGATCCAAAGGAAAATTAAATGAGTGAAGTGGTATGGCGCTAACGCGAGGATGTCGAGTGCCAACATCTCTATGAACAGTAAACTGGTCATGTGTTCTAAAGGGTGGTTTTTTAAGAGTTATAAGAAAGTTAAAAAAACACATAACATTCAAAAAAAATTCATGAAATCTTATTTTAGTCGGTAGTACGGTCCATCTTTATTTGAATCGATAGTACGGCCCATTGAATGTTTGAAGATTATTACATGCAAATGTTGCCCGTGGCTGTGCCTCAAATGGTCCATTAACTTAGTCCAATTTTGGCACATTCTTTCCAATATTTCGGCCGGTGAGTCACGAATAAATGCTTCAATTTTGCATTCCAATGCGTCAATTGAAACGGACTTGTCTGCATAGATATGAAGTTAAACAAAGCCTCATCAAAAATGGCCTAAAGGCGTTAAATCGCACGATCTAGGCGTCCGATTAGCCGATCCCGAACGTAAAATAAAATGTTCACCGAACTTGCCTCTTAATAAATCCATTGTTACGCGTGATGTGTGGCATGTGGCACCGTCTTGTTGAAATCACATGTCATGCAAGTTAAGCTCTTGCATTTTGGGCAAACAAAAGTTGGAAGGATGAAGTGCTTATTGACATTTGTCTTAAATCCTTGGATGTGAAAGTGGGTGGGAAAAACATTAGCCGTAAGTCGATTTCACATACGAACGGTTCGGGCGAAATAAGAATTCTCTCTATAATGCATTATGCGGTCCGCTGGCCAATCAATTACAAACGGGTGTGAGTTCCTGGAATGTCTAGTATCACTGACCTACATCCTTAAATCGGGAATAAGAAGACTAATATCAGACGAACACACACCATGAAAGTACAGATAGAACAGCGCCAAACCACCCTCATTCCGACGATGATGAAGGGAGGCAATAGAGTTGGATACCCTACTGTTCCCAATCACCGCCATCGCTCTCCTCTGTACACGGTCCAGTAGCTCCAGGGATGATTTTGAAGCTCCAGCCCATACTTGTGAGTTGTACTCCATTTTCGTCCTTATGAAAGTGGTGTAGATGTTAAAAAGATCAGTCAGAGTGAAGTAATTCATACAGCGTTTAAGGAAGCCTAAACACTTGAATGTTTCTTTCGACACTTCAAATACATGTTTAGCCCAAAGGACATCACTTAGTATTTTCATGCCCAGAACATCAAGAGGTTCTGATTGCTCAACATCTATACCGTTAATAGACAAAGATGATCGTAATGGGTCAACGAATCGTTTGTGTGACAACAAGCCGCACTAAATTTTCCGTGCATTAAAATCTACTCGATTCATTCGACCCCACTCAGAAATGGCCAGCAAATCCTGGCAGAGCGTTTCGTCCATAACCCGCCTCTTGTCCTCAATCTCTCGAAGACCCGAAGAGCGATTTCACGATTTAAGCATTTGTTTCTATTAAACGCGCATTTATTACCCTAAATTGCTGAAATTTGGCACAGTGATTTTCATTACGAGAAGGTCACCGTAGCGCTGAGGCTAACATGTCCGCTTATGACGTTGAACGCCTGCGTTGGAATCCTGGCAAGAATATCAGAAAAAAAATTTTAGCAGTGGTAATCCCCCCCTAGGTTAGTTTTAAAAGAGGTTGCGGATATTAAGAAGTCAAATGCCACTATGGGCATACACCTAAGACAGTAAGCGGATTGTTGTGCGCTCTAAATACTATAAAGTAACCTCGAAAAAGAAAATTTATGTCAAGGATTTTGTTCTGTTTACAAAATCCTTAATTGTTTCCCATACCTCGCCCCTTGTTTGATGTCTGGTATTGTGTCCCCACCTAATTGCCTAGTTTCTGTTAGCCGCGAAAACCGGGCAATGATAGAGAAAATGCTACAATGTTTCATCATCTTCTCCACATGCCCTGGGTCCTGTTATGATACCGAAAGCTTTACTGACCTCCTGCTTGCTTCCTTTCAGTAATAGCCTCGTCTTTTCACAATACGGTTCTCCCCATGGGATTTTCGTCGTCCTGCCGACCTTTTCTCTGTTCCAGACATAAGCCCCTTAGTTGGTTTATGTCTGGTATTAAGTCCCCACCTAATTGCCAGTGTCTGTGACATGGAAAATACTCCAACGTCTCATCATCTTCTCCACATGCTCTAAACATGCTTTCTCTTGCCGCACCTATTTTGCACAAGTGAGTTCGTAGTCATATGTGTCCTGTTATGATACCGAAAGCTTTACTGACCTCCTGCTTGCTTCCTTTCAGAAAAAGCCTCATCTTCTTAAAATCCGGATCTCCCCATAGGATTTACGTCGTCCTGCCGACCTTTTTCTCTGTCCCACAGTATTACATGCGTTCGTTCGTAGCCCATAGACTTAGCACGGACTGCATGGACCATTCGGCTTTGGGTTAGCCAAGTCTGTTGACGGCTTCACTGCCAAATCGTCCTCCTTTTCATTCCCCCTTACTATCGTATGGCTCAGAACCGAAACGATGCCGATCGTACCATTCTTAGAGAAGACATTAATCTCCTTCTTAAACTCAAACACTGTTCGTGACTTTACCGTCCTGGCTGTTATTGCCTTGATGACCAGTTTACTGTCCGTAAATATGTTCACACTCGAACACTTGTTACACCACTCCACCTCACTCATTGCGTGATCGTCCGGATCTCCGCCTGAAGGCCGTCTTATACTCATTCATCCCCCATCTAAGGCTAGCGACATTTGCGAGGTACTATCCCATGTAAGCACTTCACCCAAAGACGTGTCGCACTGCGGCGCTCCCTTCGGACTTGGCTAAAAAAAGGAGACCCCTTACCATTGAGCTTAAACATGAAATGGACAGCACTCATCGATATGTAAGAGTTTATCCCTGTTCCTTAATGGAATGTTCATTGGGAAATTTGCATTTCAGTTTCGTTATGGTCAAATTCGGACCATATTTGAATATAGCCCCATGTATACCCAGCTCGGTAGTTGCGGGGTCTAGTACAACTCACTGGTGCAAGACCTTTAAAGAGACGACCGGTCTTGATGGTAGATATATATCAAAATATAGACCGATTTAGACCAGGTTCAACGCGGATATCGAGGGGTCCAGTACAACTCACTGTTCCAAATTTCAGTGAGTTGTACTGGACCCCTCGATATCCGCGTTGAACCTGGTCTAAATCGGTCTGTACTTGGATATATCTACCATCAAGACCGGTCGTCTCTTTAAAGGTCTTGCACCAGTGAGTTGTACTAGACCCCGCAACTACCGAGCTGAATATAATCCAGATCCGATCGACAGAGATGTGATATAGCTGTACAAAGACCTTCTACGGAGTTATTTGTTTATGGTTCATAACTAGTGCATTTGTTTTATCGGACTAAGACGTTATGCATACAAAGCACCAGTTTTTAAGGACATTGACGAAATTTTAAACTTCATGAACATGTAGTAAATTGCATATTTTGCAGCACAAAAAAATCCACATACACGTTTCCTTTCCGATTTCATCAGATTTTTCGCTCTAATCTAAAAGTACCACATACCCCACAGTATCAAATTTCTATGTTTACACATTTTTTCAGACTTTATAAAACACTTGTTCTCACTTAGTAAGTAATTGCAGTTAAATAGTGTGCCAAAAAAAAAGAAAAAAAGGACATGCCCCTTATGTCCATGCCATTGGGGGCAGATGCTGTGGATTCCAGCATAACATTTATTCGCTTGCAAAACCCATTAGTATCTAAATGTTTACATTCAATCTTCAATCTTTTGTTGTGTTTACCAACATTGAAATTTATATACAAACGGCACACGAATCGCACTACTCCCCACCTCAAGCATGGCAGATACCTCCGCTGCCCCTGCCGCTGCTGCTTCTTGCTCCCTACTCCTTGTTATCTGGCCGAAGCGCCAACAATGGTTAAACGCCACCAGCAGCCAACCAGTCGTCTAATGGAATCGCGTCGTATATCATCACATTTCTCATGCACGGAATATGATTTACTTGTATGTGAGTGAGTGTGGTGGTACAACAATGTTTGTACTTTTAAATCTCACAAATACAGACATAGATACGATAACGATACAAGTATGTTTGTGTGAATGCATGGGCGCGCGTTTGTTGTTCGTGTATAGTTCAAAAAATGTTTGGTCGTTTATTCATTTGTATGCCGCATTGTGGATTTTTTTCTTATGCACGTTTTGCGATACTTATCAGACCAGGAATATCAAACAAATACAAACATTGGAATTGTTCTATTTACTTACTTTCAGTGCCAGAGGCGCAGGATAGATGCCGATTAAGGGTTATTGGATAAACGAAGGCAACCTTTTTCGTGAACCTAAAACTTTTGTGTTATCAAAAATTAGAAATAATGAGAACCCCACTATTTCTTTAATCATAGGCTATGGCCAATTGGCAGGATATAAAATCTTTGTCATAATGAGAAGGGATTAAAATTATTGTATCTCTAAAGGCTAATCAGGGATATCTGCATGATTTACGACCACACCAAACAAAGTTTAAATCGCTTTATTACACAAGATTTGTACATACATATAAATTTTTCCATGAGCATTCCATTAAAGAACAGCTGATACTTCTCTCCTATCAAGGGGTGCAGTCCTATTCAAGTTACAGCTCAATGATATGGGGCCTCCTTTTCTATGCCGAGTGCAAATGGCGTGCCGCTTAGAGACTTTTTTTGTAAGAGAATTTTAACCTGCTGGATACCATCCAATGTCGCCAGCATTTGTAAGGGAATAACCACCGCTGAAAAATGTTTTGTGATGTTCACGACGGGATTTGAAACCAAACGTTCGGCATAATGGGCGGAAATGCGCCCCGGCATCGCACCTAAAGCGTATGATCAACTTAAATTTTGCCAAAACGAATTGCAATCACTTATACGCCACAAGTGGCACACTGACCACAACTCAACGAATCCATAATGAATTGCAATCACTTATACGCCCCAAGTGGCACACTTATAACAACTCAACGAATTCTTCTACGTAAAACTGCACTATGTTCAACCAAAACAACACCACCATGGTCAATACCAAAAAAAATTACAAAAATTAACTCAATGGGGATAACATCCCTTTATGTAGACGACATATGGTGTTGTAAGAGGGCATAGATAGATTAGATTAGGTTGAAAAAAAGGATGCAGATATTAATCCGCCCCATGCCACTATAGACATACGCCTAAGCCAGTAGTCGGCTTGTTGTGGGCTCTAAATACTAAAAAGTAACCTCTAAAAAGAAAATCTAAGTTAGGAATTCCGTGTTACTTACAAAATCCGTAAATATTTTCCTTACCACTCCCCTAAGTTGGTTCATGTCTGGTTAAGTTTCCTCGTCTAAGTGCCAGTATCTGTTTGAAGCGAAAGCCGAGCATGCCCTACACATGCTATCACTTACCGCGTCGATTTTGCATAAGGGAGCTCGAAGTCCTTTGTATACCATTATGATAATGAGAGCTATACTGACCTCTTTCTTACTTCCTACTCTTCTCACAAGCTGGGTCTCCTATGGGGAGACCCGTCCTACCGACCGTTTTGGTGTTCCACAGGGTTGCATGCTCATTCGTCGCCCACGCCCTTAACTTGGACTGCGTTGACCCGAAAGGTTTTGGGTTAACCAAGTTTATTGACGGCAGTTCTCTGGCCTTCACTGCCAAATCGTCTGTTTTCTCATTCTCAGTTACTCCGCTGTGGGCTGGCACCCAAACTATGAGGATTGTGCCATACTCAGAGAAGGCGTAAATCTACTTCTTACACTCCAAGACTGCTCGCGATCTTTCCGTAGTGGTTGTTATTACCCTTATGGCCACTTTACTGTCCGTTCACACTCGATCGCCCGGATCTCCGCCTGCCGGACCGTTCTATGGCCAGGCAGTCTAGAACAGATCTCAGTCCCTGGGTTCTCAATGTAGACCCCCAGGCCCACTCTATTCTCTAACTTTCATCCATCCGTGTAACATGATCTTCCAGAAATTTGGGTCAGTGAGTTGTCTTAGGCCCTTCGATATCCTTCGTTAATTTGGCTCAGATCGGTCGAGATTTGGATATAGCTGCCATATAGTCCGATCCTCCGATTAAGGGTCTTAGGCCCATAAAAGCCACATTTATTATCCGATTTTGCTGAAATTTCAGACAGTGAGTTGTGTTAGGCCCTTCGACATTCTACTTCAATTTGGCTCAGATCGGTCCAGATTTGGATATAGCTGCCATATAGACCGATCTCTCGATTTAAGGTCTTGGCCCCATAAAAGACGCATTTATTGCCCGATTTTGTTGAAATTTGGGACAGTGAGTTGTGTTAGGCCCTTCAACATCCTTCTTCAATTTGGCCCAGATCGGTCCAGATTTGAATATAGCTGCCATATAGACCGATCTCTCGATTTAAGGTTTTGGGCCCATAACAGGCGCATTTATTGTCCGATGTCGCCGAAATTTTAAACAGAGAGAAGTGCTAGGTCCTTCGATATCCTTCTTCAATTTGGCCCAGATCGGTTCAGATTTGGATGTAGCTGCCATATATACCGATCTCTCGATTTAAGGTTTTTGGGCGCATAAAAGGTGCATTTATTGTCCGATTTTGCCAAAATTTGGGACAGTGAGTTGTGTTAGGCCCTCCAACATCCTTCTTCAATTTGGCCCAGATCGGTCCAGATTTGAATATAGGTGCCATATAGACCGATCTCTCGATTTAAGGTTTTGGGCCCATAACAGGCGCATTTATTGTCCGATGTCGCCGAAATTTTAAACAGAGAGAAGTGCTAGGTCCTTCGATATCCTTCTTCAATTTGGCCCAGATCGGTTCAGATTTGGATGTAGCTGCCATATATACCGATCTCTCGATTTAAGGTTTTTGGGCACATAAAAGGTGAATTTATTGTCCGATGACGCCATAATTTGGGACAGTGAGTTGTCTTAGGCCCTTCGACATCCTTCTTCAATTTGGCCCCGATTTGGATATAGCTGCCATATAGACCGATCTCTCGGTTTAAGGTCTTGGCCCCATAAAAGACGACTTTATTGTCCGATTTTGCCAAAATTTGGGACAGTGAGTTGTGTTAGGCCCTTCAATTTGGCCCAGATCAGTCCAGATTTGAAAATAGGTGCTATATAGACCGATCTCTCGATTTAAGGTTTTGGGCCCATAAAAGGCGCATTTATTGGCCGATTTCGCCAAAATTTGGGACAGTGAGTTGTGTTATGCCCTTTGACTTCCTTCTTCAATTTGGCCCAGATCGGTCCAGATTTGAATATAGCTGCCATATAGACCGATCTCTCTATTTAGGGTTTTGCGCCCATAAAAGGCGCATTTATTGTCCGATTTTGCTGAAATTTGAAATAGCCAGTTGTGTTAGGCCACTTGACATTTCTCTTCAAATGGGCCTAGATCGGTTCAGATTTGGATATAGCTGCCATATAGACCGATCTGTCGATTTAAGGTTTTGCGCCCTTAAAAGGCGCATTTATTGTCCGAAATTTGGAATAGTGAGTAGTATATTCGGATATAGCTGTCATATAGACCAATCTCTCGATTTAAGGTTTTGGGCCCATAAAAGGCGCATTTATTGTCCGATGTCGCCGAAATTTGGGAGGGTGAGTTGTGTTAGGCCCGATTTTGGCAAAATTTTGGACAGTGAGTTGTGTTAGGCCCTTCGACATCCTTCGTCAATTTGGCCCAGATCGGTCCAGATTTGGATATAGCTGCCATATAGACCGATCTCTCGATTTAAAGTTTTGGGGCCATAAAGGGGCCGTCTATTGTCCGATTTCGCCGAAATTTGGGACAGTGACTAATGTTAGACTTTTTGACATCCGTATCGTATATGGTTAAGATCGGTTTGTTTTTAGATATAGCTACTAAAAAGACCAATATTTTGTTATACATATGTTCCAAATCGAAGCATATTTCGATATAGCTGCTATGGAGCATAAGATATGCATTTTCACCGGATTTTGACGAAATGTGGTTTACATATACACCCGAGGTGGTGGGTATCCAAAGTTCGGCCCGGCCGAACTTAACGCCTTTTTACTTGTTGACTACTCATTTGTTGACTACTCATCCAGAGTAATCCTTATAATTTCCGAGTGCTGGTTACTAACGCAGCACCCCAACCGCATGGGTTATGTAGGATCGCATATGCATCCCTCGATGTCGATGTCGCGAGTCGCTCGCTGATGTTGGCCTCCATTACTTTTCAGAAATTGGGTCAGTTTGAAGTTAACCTCTATATGGTTTCGCGTTAACCACTTGTTATAGTCTGTTACCAACTTATATGACCTGCGACCATTTCTGAAGTTAGTTTTCCTATCGCCTTTGCCAGATTTGCAACGTAATCTTCCTGAGAGATTTACACTTTTCTTGCTTTTCTTGAAGTGCTCTCGTCTTGGAGTACCTTCCAAAATATATTGGAAAGTTTCTAGCAATCTGCTGACTATCTGTCCCTCTGTTCATACCATTTTGTGTACAAGGTAAAGATTACAATGTTCGTTTGATTATCTTCAAATTTGGCCAAGACAATTTCTGGCCCAAAGAGTGTCTCTGCCTCTTAATATAGGAAATTTTGGGATCAGATTTGGATATATTGGGTTGCCCAAAAAGTAATTGCGGATTTTTCAAATAGTCGGCGTTGACAAATTTTTTCAACGGCTTGAGACTCTGTAATTGCATTCTTTCTCCTGTCAGTGATCAGCTGTTACTTTTAGCTTGCTTTAGAAAAAAGGTGTAAAAAAAATATATTTGATTAAAGTTCATTCTAAGTTTTATTAAAAATGCATTTACTTTCTTTTAAAAAATCCGCAATTACTTTTGGGGCAACCCAATATCCCATATATATGCTCCACCGAGTTAGACTTTTGCTTTACCTTACTGTTCTTTACTTATATAAGTGAATCTGCTTAATAAAAAGCCTTTGCTTAAAGCTTGCCAAGCTTCAATTGAAAGTGCTGTGGGGAAATCTTTCTTTCGGTTAAGGCTTTATCCTCTTATAAATGATTTAAAACTTTAATCGGGCATCTTTCATTAACGGCAGAACAATCTTGCCATTTTTCATTTTTGTCAAGGAAAATTTTACATCTACATTTCTCTTCATAAATCAAAGACACCTCTGTTCAATAACAAGCGATACCAAATTCTTTTGTTTGTGTTCCCTTTTATCACACCACACCATTTTTTGTACTTTTCTTTTAGCTCTCATATGGGAGATTTTTCTTTTAAGCATTTTTTTTCACCCGAAATGGTTTTGGTAATTTTTCATAGCTTATTTTTGAAAGCGCATCGACTGCTGTGTATGTTTTGCTAAAAGATCCTGTAGAACAATAGCAAGAAAAAAATTCTAAAAATAAACAAGCAAGCAAGCACTCACTGACACACACACACACACTCACGCCCACCTACATATGTTTGTGAAAATCCACCACATCTCCTTACAAAAGATACAAATGTAGCGATAAGGTTGTGAATTCATGTTCTGATGAAATTCAAACATTATTCAAACTTTATCGATTTCAAGTGGGATTTCGCAGCGATTTATTACAGCCAACCAAAAAAAGTAAAATAACAAAAAAACAAAAACAGACTGGAAACATTGACAAAAAAAAACTTTTGCTAACAAAAGCGAGAACAATTTTTATGCAAGTTAACACTAAATTAACTTATCTTTCGCTTGAATAAAGAACAGCTTCCCTTTATTTTAAGTTTCGTTAACATGTTGCGATAAATCGCTGGAGGATTTGATTTTAAATTATTACGCTTGAATTGCTTTTTTTTTTGGGAGAAACAAAGAGGGAAAACCAAACCTCTTAGTGGCGATTGTTGCTGCATGCCTTGATGACTTTTTGTATGGGTATGCGGGTGTGCTAATCCCTACTGCAGCAGACATTGCGCATAAGACAAGCACAGTTAAACCTGTACTTAGCCAAAGTTGAATGTCATTGCCATTGACGACCACTTTCAACTTTGTACTTTTCAGGAGCTCATTAATTAATTGAATTATCACTCGTTTAAGTTGTGTCTGTTTGTCTGTCTGTCTGTCTGTCTTTTTCTCTGTCAAATTTCTTCAATTTCTTGGAAATGAATATCGCGCAGACCACTGCTCTACCATTATTGCCATGGACTGTGGCAACACTCAAAAATTAATGGAGAATGAGCTAATTTGAAAGTATTTACAACCGTTTTTGATTACTTAAATGAGTCAATTAACGTTTTGTGTGTTTACATTCAATGGCAAATTGTCCCTAATTTCCATCTGCAAATGACTTAAAGTTAATCCCTCTTTTTAATCAACTTTCTTCGAGTACACTTTATGACAGCTTAAATTGACTTTTCAGGACAACTACTTTCAAACCAGGAATGGGCCAGAGGTAATTGGCTGCATTTTACTAGAGAGGGGTTGCGTAAGGAAATTGAAATTGGTCAAGATAAGAAGACCAAACAAGAAAGAAAGTGCCAAGTTCGGCTGGGCCGAATCTTGGGAATCTGCCACCTTGGATCGAGGGGGCTTTTAACAATGTGCGGACCAACACACTGATCCAATCCTTAGACCTTAGCAACTGGTGGACCCGGTCCTTAGAGACTGGATAAACCATATGCTAAGGAACAGGTGGATAAATTGTGCGTCCCATGGCATAAATATAAGGGAGAAAGTGGCACAAGGCACCCCACAGGGGGGGCATTTTATCGCCACTCCTATGGGTGACCACCATAAAAGATCGATTACCGTTGCTGACTGAGGAGGGATTTGAACCCTTCTGCTAGGCAGACTATGTTATATATAATACTTCTAAGGGGTAAAGATCCCAACCAGCTATGCAGAAGGGCCGAAAGGGTCTTGCATATGGCATATGACTGGACTAGACCCAGAGGTCTCAATGTTAACCCAGAGAAGACTGAAATATGCCTGTTCACGAGGAAGACAACGACGGGCCAATTTAACGCACCATATTTCCTCAATAAGACGATTGCGATATCTGACATGGTCAAATACTTAGGTGTGATGTTGGTAAGGAAACTGAATTGGAAGTGTCATATTCAGGTGCGTACTGAGAAGGCTCACAGATGTTGGGCAATATGTAAACGGGGCCTGAATCCGTGGATAGTCCATTGGCTCCACAGGCGCGTGATTATACCAATACTTACTTACACCTCAGTAGTTTGGTGGACTGCGATGGAGAAAAAGTAAGGATATAAAACAGGTTCAAAGAACATGTTGTCTTAGCATAGGTGGAGCGATGAGGACCACGCCCTCTAGGGCAAAAATGCAAATTTTGCATATTTTGCCTACGAACCTTCCACTAAGGAACTGGGGCAAACTTCTTACATATCAATGAGTGCTGTCCGATTTAAACTTTAAGCTCAATGATAAGGGACCTCCTTTTTATAGCCGAGTCCGAACGGCTTGCGCAGTGCGGCACCTCTTTGGAGAGTAGTTTTACATGGCATAGTACCTCACAAATGTTGCCAGCATTAGGAAAGGAAAACCACCACTGAAAATTTTTTCTGATGGTCTCGCCAGGATTCGAACCCAGGCGTTCAGCGTCATAGGCGGTCATATAAACCTCTGCACTGGAGACTATTCTAGATATCCGATCCATTGACATACAGATTAAGTGTGAGGCAGCCACTAAGCCGGCTAAGAGACTTAAGGCAATAGGAGAATGGATTGAGGATGGGAGCAGCTCATACCATCGCGGCATAATCGAGGCGACCATAGGAAACCTGGAAGGAAGAGAAGAGGTTTCCGATCAGATACCTGAGACAACACTTGAGATCGAGTGCAAGGCACTGCTGCCATCGGCACAGTCTTGGATTGACGGAACCCTAGTATTGCCATCTGGAAGATCATGTTACAGGGATGGATCAAAGCTAGAGGACAGAGTGCGCCTGGGGGTCTACATTGAGAGCCCAGGGACTGAGATCTTATTTAGACTAACTGGCCATAATACGATCCTAAAGGCAGAGATCCGGGCGATCACGGAATGCGTGAAGAGGTGTGGTGGTAATGCGAGGACGTTGAGTGTGAACATCTTTACCGGCAGTAAAATTGCCATAATGCCAAGAACAACCAGGAATGTAAGGTCACGAACAGTCTTGCAGTGTAAGAAGGAGATTAACGCCTTTTCTGAGGATGTCAAAATCCGCATCGTTTGGGGGCCGGGCCATAACGGAGTAAGGGGAAATGAAAGGGCAGACAATTTGGCGGTTGAATGCCAGAGAACTGCCTTCAATAAACTTGGTTAACCCGAAGCCTTTCGGGTTGACGCATACCGAGTTAAGAGAGTGAGCGACGAATGCGCATGCAACATAATGGAACAGTGAGGCTGTCGGTAGGACGGCGAAAATCCTATGGGGGGATCCAGATCGTGAGAATACGAGGCTTTTATTGAAAGGAAGTAAGAAGGAGGTCAGTATAGCTATTGGTATCATAACGGGACACATAGGACTACGAGCTCACTTATGCCAAATCGTTACGCCAAGTGATGGCATGTGTAGAGCATGCGGTTAAGATGATGAGACGATGGAGCATTTCCTTTGTCCTTGCCCGGCTTTCGCGTCTAACCGATACCGACACTTAGGTGAAGACACAATACCAGACATGAACCAACTTAGGGGAGTGATATGGAAAACAATTAAGGATTTTGTAAGTAGCATGAAAAATTTACTTTTTAGGGATTACTTTGTTTGATGAAAGCACTCCTTATCCCGATGATATAAAGGAATAAAGCGAAATACCACACTAAGTACCAGAAGCCTCCCCCAAAGAACCAATGATACGACCAAGATTTCGAAATGCTACTGAAGCCAAGAATGCGGCAACCTGCAATCAGTAGCAACGCGCCAGGAAGGAGAGATATCGGGAGAAGAGACGTTTATTCCGCAGAAAGAAACCACCAAAAAAGGCAATGAGTTCGGCCGGACCAAACTTTGGATACCTACCACCTCGGGTATATATGTAAACCACCTTTCATCATAATCCGGTATACAATGCTTAGTTCATGCCCCAGTAGCAGCTATATCGAAATATAGTCCGATTTGGATTAAATTCGCCACGGACATTGAGTGGTCTAATAAATACAAGTCATTGTTCAATTTTATAGAACAAATTTTTTAGTTTTTGGGTAGCTATATCAAAATATAGACCGATCTGAAACATATACGACACGGATGTCTAAAAGCCTAACATAAGTCAATGTGTCAAATTTCAGCGAAATCGGAATATAAATGCGCCTTTTAGGGGGCCAAGACTATAAATCGAGAGATCGGTCTATATGGCAGCTATATCCAAATCTGAACCGATATGGGCCAAATCGAAGATGGATGTCGGAGGGCCTTAAAACAATCTCACTGTTCTAAATTTCGTCGAAAATGGTCAAAAAATGGGTCTTTAATGGGCCGCAGACCTTAAACCGAGAGATCGGTCTATATAGCAGCTATGTTCAAATCAGGACCGATCTGGACCAAAGTGAATAAGAATATCGAAGAACCTAAAACAACTCTCGGACACAAAGTTCGGTGACATCGGACAAAAAATGGGCCTTTTATGGGCCCAAAACCTTAAATCGAGAGATCAGACCGATCCAAATCTGAACCAATCTGGACCAAATTGACGAAGGATGTCTAAGGGCCCAACATAACTCACTGTCTCAAATTTCAGCACAATCGGATAATAAATTTGGCTTTTATTGGCCTAAGACCCTAAATCGACGGATCGGTCTATATGGGGGCTATATCAAGATATAATCCGATATAGCCCATCTTCGAAATTAACCTGCTTATGGACAAAAAAAAAGAATCTGTGCAAAGTTTCAGCTCAATAACTCTATTTTTGAAGACTGTAGCGTGATTTCAACAGACAGACGGACAGACGGACGGACATGTCTAGATCGTCTTAGATGTTTACGCTGATCAAGAATATATTGTTTGCCCAAAAAGTAATTGCGGATTTTTCATATAGTCGGCGTTCACAAATTTTTTTCACAGCTTGTGACTCTGTAATTGCATTCTTTCTTCCGTCAGTTATCAGTTGTTACTTTTAGCTTGCTTTAGAAAAAAAGTGTAAAAAAAGTATATTTGATTAAAGTTCATTCTAAGTTTTATTAAAAATCCATTTACTTTCTTTTAAAAAATCCGCAATTACTTTTTGGGCAACCCTATATATAATTTATGGGGTCGGAAATGGATATTTCGATGTGTTGCAAACGGAATGGCAAAATGAATATACCCCCATCCCTCGTATATGAGCTACTGTAAAATATTGTCCGATTCGTCCATGGTTTGGAATGAACTTTTACTATGCGGAGAGACTGTCCATCGCCAAATTTTAGACAATTTGGAACTAATATGTGGGTTAAAGAGCAAAAATACCGAAAATTGTAGGTACATTAGTATGGGACCTACACTTTGAGTTGGACCCATATGGACCATATTCGCATTTTATTAGCTCAAGATGTTTATAACGGAAATCGATCTTTATGGTAGCTTATGGTAGCTATATCAAAATATTGACTAGGATGAGTAAATTATAACAAACTTTTCAAAATGTCACCAAAATCGGTCATCAAATATGCATTTTAGGAGCTAAAGATTTCAAATCTGGAGTCCAGTCTTTACGTGGGCAATGAAAAGATATTATGCAGCTTTTTTTCTGTGCAACTTCTTATCATCTATTCAACTTCAAAATCGATTATTCGACTTTTTAATCATTGAAAGTCGACTTCGACTTTTTACACAAAAAGTCAATAAATCGATAAGTCGAGAGTCGACTTTGGGATCTATAGTGGCAATCCATTGCCCACTCCATGGAAAATGTCGCGAAATCCGTACTTGGGTACCAAAAGTCTCCCCCAAGGACCCATGGTACAACCAAAATGTCGAATTGCTACTGAAGTCAAGAATGCGGCTTACAGAGCAGCCCTACAATCAGTAGCAATGCGCCAGATCAAGGAAAGGTATCGGGAGAAAAGAAGAAGGGAGAAACGAGTTTTCCGCAGGCAGAAAAAGAAAATGAAAAGCCATGAGTGTGAGCAAATTGAGATGTACAGGGGTCAGAATGAAGTTCGAAAATTCTGCCAAGGAATCAAACATCTAACCGACAGCTTTGTTCAAAGCATATTCTCAGACACAAAGAAGAAAATCTGGTAACTGATGCAGATAGTGTGCTGAGAGTATTGAAAGAACATTTTTTCCGCAGAACCAATATCTGATGATCGTATAGAATATTTACCTCCAAGTCAGAATAAGATCTATGTAGCAGTAATCCGACTAAAGAACACTAAGGCAGCAGGTGCCAATGGATTGCCCGGTGGACTACTTAAGGCCACCGCTCCACGCTAAGAAGCGGTATGCATCACCTTGTCTGTCCGGCATGGGGGCTGTGAGTTGGAAAAACGACATGCCAGTGAGCCTTCCTCTACTGGGAGCGACCCAGTCGCCGGTTTGATGAACTACTGTCCATAGAAGGGATGACCAGTAGAGAGGCGCTGACAAGGTGGCAATCAATACATGGATACTGACTGCCAGGACACTCTGTCGTACCATCAACCTAGGGAGGGTAAAATAACTGCTGTCCTTTGGCAAGAGGTCACTGCAAATGCATTCCATTAAGGAACTAAGGCAAACTTCTCACACATAAATGAGTGCAATTCGATTCAAATATAAGCTCAATGATAAGGGGCCTCCTTTTTATAGCCAAGTCCGTACGACGTGTCGTAGTGCGATACCTCTTTGGGGAGAAGTTTTTACATGGCATAGAACCACACAAATACCACCAGTACTAGGAGGGGAAAACTAACTCTGCAAACTTTTTCTGATGGTCTCGCCATGACTTGATCAGGCGATCAACGTCATAGGCGACCATACTAACCTCTGCGCTAAGGTGGCCTTCGAGGTCACTGTGCGATGGGCCATGAGGCCAAGCCCACTGGCAGCTCCAGCACGTTTCGTGTTTTGTTTCACTCTTAAACATCTTCAGTTTGGTTTATAATTTAACCATGCATCTTCTTACAAACGAACAACGCTTGCAATTTATTGCATTTTCTTATCAAAATGCGTGCTCTGTCAAGAAAAGTACATCGTGCGCTTCTTCCATTTTACGACGAAGCTCACTTTTAGTTCAATGGGTATGTAAATTAGCAGAATAGTCGATTTTGGAGTGTAGATCAGCCAGAAGCATTGCAAGAGCTACCAGTACATCCGGAAAAACTCACAATTAAGTTCGGTTTATGGTCTGGTGGCATCATTGGACCATACTTCTTTAAAGATGATGCGAATCGTAACGTAACTGTAAATGGTGAGCGCTATCGTGAGATGATATCCAACTAAGGTGAAGAATACGCTGAAGGTATCGTATTAAAATTATCAATGCTATTGTATTCAAATACTAAGAGACTCACCTTAATGTTCTTCTCATCCTTGGCTGTGACCGAGTATTACCCTAATGTTCACCCAATTGTTCCAAGTATATTGACAATTGTTCTTAAAGCAAGCTGTCTTTGGGAAAGTTTAATAGAAAAACTTAAAGTTTTTGATGAGAAGATTAATGCGCGTGACTGATAAGACAAACTTATTAACAAAGTGTCCCGAAATTTATCAAAGAGCTTAAGCTATTAAAATTTATTCCATAAATGTCAACGAAGTGCCAAAAATTAATAACAAAAATTAAGATTGTCAACCAAAAATCAAAAAAAAAAAAAACGAGAAGTGGTGTTCTCAAATATTTTCTTGACATTAGAGGAAATGAGTAAAATGTTCACGGAATTTCAAATTCATTTTCTAACAAGAATTTTACACAATGGGACACAGTCGTAATGGTGACATATACACGTGGTTATTGGAAAAGAAATTCGATTTGAACATTAATTATAAAGTACAGGACACTTTTTAGTAAGGCGTAAAGAGAGAGAGAGAGAGAGAGAGAGAGAAAGAACACGGTGGAAGGCTGGGACGAAAATCGGGAGGCTGGACAGGTTCAAGAAGAAACATCTCATCAGTTATATTATCGACTAGGAGAATATTAGTAGGGCTTTCCCCACTTTCCAGCCAAATGACCGCCCAGGGCGGACTAAATCATACTGAAAGAAACCCTTGGAGTTAATCTGTCATGGCTGGAAAAGATATTCAGAGCAAGTCTGACATGATCATACTTACAGACGGCATTGAGAGATGTTAGGGTAAAAACCTCAGTATGATAAAGGATGCAACCATGATTCAAACCCATCAGTCTGTCATTGCTTTTACCCAATACACTGAAAAAACTGATTGACCTTAAGTTGAGAAAGGGATTGATACCGGAGAACCCCACGCATACCTCAAGGGAAGTTCGATAGAAACGGCCTCCTACAAAGTTGTACCAAAAGTCAAGACATCTCTCCAATTAAAGGAGTAAGACGGGGTAATAAGAAACGTTTGGATATTATCGATAGTCGTCACACTGAAACGCTCAGAGATTAACCCAACTATCTCTTGGGGTCAAGTAATATTCTGTGCGGCAGGATTATTAAAGCGGACTTGGGAGATTATATGGTCAGAAGGTAGATGGTAATGGAAACACCTAAAGAGGGAGTGTTCTAGACAATTTCCTTGAACACCGTGATATAAGCGTAGGACGAAATTTATCGCA